>NC_089795.1:8330799-8340799 GCF_040412425.1 Macrobrachium rosenbergii | reverse complement strand
CTCTCTCTCTATATGCACTGGTCAAAATTTACGAAGTCGATCAATACGGGGTAAGGTAATCCTCTTTCTCTTAAAAGACGATAAGACCTAAACGACAGGAGGAAAAGAAGGATGAAGAAAAGTAAGTGGAACATGAATTGCTTTGTGAAGTTAGAATTGCAGATAATAAAACTGCGGTCATGCATGATAATTTGATACAAACTGGGATTGAATACTGAGTAACTAACGAAGAATGCATAAATACGAGGAATCAGAAGAGGAAGAAAAAATTGAACAGGAGATAAAATTCATTCTGTTTTCTGGAAAATCATGCAAATCTTTTGGACATAAAGAGAAGTAGAATTATTTTCACTCGCACTAGAGAGAAACTCGAACATATCTTCAAGTAAATTCAGAATCAAAGTGAAAACAGTTATTAAAATCAAATTACATTTGCCCGGAAAAAGCTGGTGAAGTGGAGTTTAAAAATACCGAGACTCCCTTGTGTACCAAGTTCCTCACGTGAAGAAACCAACTGAATTGCGTTGCTATGAATCGGACCGTGACAGGAGAGTTGGCAAACAGAACGAGCTTGTAAACATTAAATTTTGGATGTGTTTGTTCAACAACACTAGAACAAACGTTTACTTTAGTCTCAAACATTGTGGAGACAGAATGTCTTTTGTGTTTAAAAAAAAATAGAAATTGCAAATAAATATTCAAGAATTACCTAACAGATAAAATCACTGACTTAATTACAAATTAGTTACCTTATGTATATTTCTATGTATTCGTGTGCTTAATATAATTTTGTATTTGTAAAAATGTTCATCTTGCAAAAATTTTTATTGTTTAACAAAAAATAATTATTTTGTTGTACTAATATTTTTTGGTGGTCAGTCACCCCTGGTATAATCTTTTAATTGTCCTGTCCCTGCTTCTGAACGGTTGATCCTAATCCTTTGTAAAACCTCGTAAATATTTAACCCTGTTTTGGCAGTTCTATTAATTCTTCAATTGTGTTGGATTCCAGGTACATAACTTTTCCTTTGCAATCCCCATCTTTCATTTGTATGAGCTTTCTTTGTAAACTTACTTTTATATTCTTTCAGTCTGCAAGTAAAGGACGACAGACAGTCGAAAGGCCTCGCAGCACTCCAGTGTTTCCCTTTTTTTCGTGGATTTTATCTTTCTTTATATATTCATCACGTTCCATATTTTCGTGATTCAGTTATCCATATATATATATATATATATATATATATATATATATATATTATATATATATATATATATATATATATATATATATATATATATATATTGTAAATTATGCAGAAAACTATCTGTGCAGACAATAATCACGGAGAAGCCACATAGGTCCAAGAAAATTAAATCTATAACCTAAATAACCTCACATCTCTTTGTTACCACATTTTTTCTCGATGTAGGGCGTTGCCAATACTAAAAAGAACTGAAATACAGGCAAAAAGTTATCCAATCAAAAAGGGTATTAAACCCCAGCCACTAGAGGTCAGGGAATACAAAGTGACGGGTAGGGCTTTACTCAGCAAGATGATGAATTATGATGAAAGCGAAAAGTAGAAGTAGGAGTCTTTCTCAATCAGTATAGAAAGAGAGTGCATTATAATACGCAAAACGCTAATCATATTTGAAGAGATAGAGACTGGCATTTCTCAAGCAATACAATTTGACGACATAGAGCAAAATGTATCTACTCAAAAGTGCGCGATCGTATAAATGCAACGCCTCTTTGAGAGTAAAGCTTTTTCTTCCTTTTTCTTCTTTGTCGTCCAAAATAATTCGGGTGAATTCATTCCAATTGTTGCTGTTACCGAGACTAGAGTAATGTTTAACAAAAACATTCGCAGGTCAGTGTTGGGTGGTACTGGAATCTCTTGCATACTTCCACATCACCAGTGGTGGGTCAGCCTATTCAATTTGCATATTATTATATATATATATATATATAGCCTATATAAATTTATATATTATAATATATATATATATATATATATATTATACATATATATATTTTTTTGCAGAAAAAATTATCTGTTGAATTACTGGAATCAGACCTCTTCCTCAGTAATTTCCAGCTGTCTTTGAAATATAACCAGTGTTATTTGGTTTGCACCTTTATTTTACACACTCACACACGCACAAACAAAAGCCTATTCAATATGCATATATAATATATATATATATATATATATATATATATATATATATATATACATATATATATATATATATATATATACATATATAAACACAGTATATATATAAATATATATATATATATATATATATATATATATACATATATATATATATATATATATATATATATATATATATATATATATATATATATACACATATATATTATTTTTTTTTGCAGAAAAATTATCTGTTAAAACTTGAAGAATTCAAAGACATCTAATAAAGGTACGGGTAATTAACCTTAACAGATTTTGATTTTAAACGCAACGGTTCTTTTTTGCGAGGCATACAAAAGCACTTAAAACTGTGTTGCTTACCCTAACCTAGGTATTTTACTCTAAGTGGCTAACAATATAATAAGAGGTTGAGGAAGAAACAGCTGTTTTCTTTTTTGAAATATAATGCTATAGAAATTAAAGGGGAGAAGATTTGGTGTTTTTATGCTCCAGGTCTCCTTTACCGCCTAGGTTCAAGAACAGTTACACACTCACACACGCACATTTTCCTATAGGTGAACACACAACACGTTAAGGTTTGAAACACACAACATCTTTTCTTCTCCCTTTTCTGTCAGGTTGATATTATTTGCAACAGGTTAACACACATATATATATATATATATATATATATATATATATATATATATATATATATATATATATATATATATATATATATATATATATATATATATATATATATATATATATATAAGTGAATTAATAACCTCCTTGAATCTTGCTCTTATTGTTTATGCCCATATGGTAGGCAATTTGAGGGAATTTTCAGTCATCAGACATCTCTCTGCTTACAGAAGTTGATGACCCATGTGTAGTTCCTCTCAATTGCAGAGAGGAAGTCAGGGTCTTGCATGCTGCATTTTTCACTTTTCCATACCAAAAGCCCTGTTCTATATGAAGAATCCTACAGGTATTTGTGGACTTTAATTAATTACTGACAGACTGTAACATTGAGCTATTCACTCCATTGATTTAGCTGTAAACTGTAAATATATGTATTAATTAAGGGCCTGGGTTTTTAAACCCTGTTTCCCCGTGAGCATGTATTTTCTCTTTAATTGTCATTCAGTAGTGGTAGAAGGTGATGCATTATAAAACAAGTGAGTCCATTATTTCTGTCACCGCGATCCATAGCAATTGGCGACTTTGCCAGATTCTGCAAAAATCTAGCAATTAGCTTAATTAATTTCTGCTAGGCTAGACTTGCCGAAGTTAGACGAATCATTTAATGTAAATTTCTTTCCATTTTTAGCCAAATTACTTGGAACAGTGTGTATACAGCTGTAAGTAATTATCTTTTTTGCAAATAGTGTTTTTACGTCTGTAATTCTAGAACTAGGAACTCGTAAAATCCCCACCAGGAATTAATTCCCATTGTTAGTAAGCTAATTAGTAAGCTAATTTCATGGGCAAAGTTTTGCATCATCACATACTTTACAAGGACACTAGCTCAGAGGGTTGCATGTTAGCTATTTAGATATTCAGGGTTCTTTGCCTTGCATTTTGGCAACATTTGCATGTTATTTAGACTTGCTATGGAAAAGCTAGGCTAGGTAATTCTTTTGTGAAACTTAGAGCTACATTTTCGAAGCTATAGGAAGTGTTAGATTTGAATTGTTTTGGAAAGAAAATTTACAGAGCAGCAAGTCTGAATGCTCCCCTGTCGGACACCTACCTAGCTCGCCTGCTCATCTGCCCAAATATAGGTCTCCACTCAGAAAAGATTCGTATATTTCATTCTGTATTTTGCAAGCAGAGAGAGAGAGAGAGAGAGAGAGAGAGAGTTAGTGTGTTTGACGTATGTTGTGGGTAACTGTCAGCAAACCAGCCAGTCTTCGCTGGCTCACTCAGATGATCACCGTTCTCTTGCGACCGGGAGAGCTGTCAACTGTCACCCATTTAGTGAAATGTCAACTGTCATTTCCACGAGAAATATAATTGAATAAAAATTAAGTGTTGTCTAAAATCACACGTGTTTTAAAATGTTTTAAATAATTGTTACTGCAAAGGAATTATCTTTGTCCTTTCTTCAACTATTAACTTGCAAGAAAAATGCCAGAAACTCTTATTAGCATTTGGCTTCTTCCTTTTACTTAGAACATAGCACCTCTACCACTGATTCAATTTATTTTTACTCAAGACCAATTAGAGTCTCTTATTATGCTATGCTACGCTTCGTTATTTCTGCCGAGAGAAACTTTTAAATTTTTATATAACTTCCCTTCCTTAGTAAATTACATGCTATATCCCCTTAATCAAAGTCTTGGGAAGCATATTTTATTAACTTTGTATATCATTGGATCATTGCAACTTTATACAAATATCAAGCCTGCATTATGCATCACAGGCTTTGTTAGGTGGATATAATTTGCCTAGAGCAAACAAACCTACTGTATTTCAAGTACAGACAATAAATTTTCTGGGCTTTTTGTGTCTATATATATATATATAGCACAGTTGTGAATTTACAAACTCATTAGCACCCTGTACTTAATTGTTCTAAACACTGCACATCTGTGCTACCCATCTAGTGCCCTTTGTCGCAGTGAATGTCCATTTAATGATTTTAATTCATCCTTATCGAACAAAGCCTCTGCTCATAGCCGGCTGTCTGTGATCATGTTAAACATTTCCTACATCTATATGTACAGCCTACGTATGTGCCATTGTCAACTGTGTGCTATTTAATTTTACCTGTTCTTCGTGAACACGCTTACTGTTCTTCATAACAGTCAACCATTCTTGTGAACCACTCTGCACATTTTGTGCCTTTGCAAACCCATTAATTGCTCTTACATGCCTTTGAATTACTTAGTCCCTCAAAACTCACCCATCTTCGGAACCACCTTGCACATCAGTGTCAACCTTATCCTAGGGGCATTGCCATTCCAAGTGTCACCATTCCTAAGGGACACTTCCATTCTAGTGTAGACTGTCAAAGTAAACTACCATTTAGAGTTGCCTCAGAGGTGCTCTCCATTTTACAAGTTTAGCCTAGACCAGGCCTTTTCCTTATTTTCCATACTCTCTGACCAGTTCAGAGTTCCATTCCATTTTTCCACATAATTGTTTGTGTGGTCATCCTGAAATTTTGAAAATTTCTGGGGAAGTCAGACCCCACTCCAATCATCAGCAAGCATGGCTGCTGAGTACAAAACCCTCACAGAGGTAGAGAGAAGTATGGTCTTAAAGGGACAACAGCTGACCCAGTGTGTTCAGGAGCAAGCAGCTGCTCCTAAGAAAGCCAGAGAAGAAGAAAGAGAGCATGAATTGCAGCTGGAACTGCTGAGACAAGAAGAGAAGGAGAAGCAGGCCGGAAAGGATCTCTAAGAGAAAGAGAAGCAGTGACAGCATGAACTAGCCTTGTCACAGGAGAAGGAAACAGAGCATCAAGAGAAAGAGAAGCAGCAACAGCATGAACTGGCCTTGAGCGAGAGAAGAAGGAGCATGAACTAGCCTTAAGGTGGAAAAAAGAGAGTCTTAAAGGAGAGGAAAGCTGAAATCGAAGAAACCAAGCAAGTCAGTGCCTTGGCACTGGACCAACCTGGAGCCAGTCATCCAACCCTGGTCTCTGCTCTTTTTATCTCAAATATCAGTCACCTCATGCCCCACTGAACAAAACAGAGCCAGGGTGTGGTTGGACCAAGCCTATTCACTGACTGCTGCTGCATGGCTGATGCATACAAGATATACCACCCGTCCTACAGCACCTCATATAGGTACATAGTTCCTCCTGACCCCACTGCCTTGTCAATCTGACCAAGAAATGGACCATCTTTATCCCCACCTGTATGTGCTTATTAGCAAGTAGGGCATTTGGAAGCCCAGTGCAAAGCTAATGGGGACTATGTCAAAGCCCCACTCTAATCAGAACTCCCAGCCTACTCCTACCGTAACTGCTCCTCTTAGAGATCATAGTAAAGTTTATTGTCACACGTGTAAGCAGTACGGGCATTCCACAAATTTCAAGGATTATCCCAGAAGGAAATCTGCCACAGTTATTGCTCTAGCAGCCACTCATTCATCCTCGTTAGGACCCCCAGTTTTGGGCCCTGTTTTAGTTGCACCTCCTCAACATCATTATCGAGCTCACCAGGTCTCTGCACTTAAAGGCATTAGCACTCAAGTCTCCCTTATAGGGTGAGACAAGTTACCCAATGGGCCATTATTGAAGAGAACAAGCCTATAAGTATTGAAGGCTTAGATAATTGGAGGCTGACACTCCTGACAGTCCAGTTGAGGGTCACTAGACCCATAAAAAGTGGGATTTGTATGCTTGGAGTAGCCAATAAAATTCTAGAAGTTATGACCTCCTAGGACAGGACCCCTTTCCAGCCCTCTCTGTTTTACAAGAGTCAATGACCCGTGTATCATGCCTCTCAGTTGCAGAGAGAAACTCAGAGTCTTGCGTTTTGCATATTTTGCTTTTCTAAACGGTAATGAGAGATCACCTGTTCTACATGAAGAAAAAATAGTTATTTGTAGAAAGTTTAATTCATTACTGACAGACCATGGTTAAACCATTGATTTAACTGTAACTGTAAATTATATATATTAATAATTAAGGCCCTGGGTTTCAATTATTGTTTACATCCTGTTGAATAACACATATTTTCTCTTTAATTACTGTTCAATAGCGATGGAAGGCTGTTGTGCATTATAAAACAGCTGAGTCCCTTGTTTCTTAAAGCCACTGCGATTTATCTATAACAATATATACTGTAGTTCCTCATTGGATGAGTCGGTAGCCACAAAAATTTTATCGGCTAGCCCTCTGCTGAGGCCTGAATTCGAATCTCCGGCCAGCCAATGAAGAATTAGGAATTTATTTCTGGTGATAGGAAATTCATTTCTCGGTATAATGTGATTCGATTCCACAATAAGTTGTAGGTCCCTGGGATGCTAGGCAACCTGCAAACCTTTCAAACCAATTGGTTCTAGCAAGACGTAAACTAATTCTAATGGTCCTTCGAGGCCAGCCCTAGTTGGCACCACTAGAGCTGTTAATCAGCTCAGTGGTCTGGAGTTAAACTAAGGTATACTTTTTTGTAAGCAATATATATATATATATATATATATATATATATATATATATATATATATATATATATATATATATCTGCCCAAACTTCTTCTGTTTACAAGAGTCAATGTGTGTGTGTGTGTGTGTGTGTGTGTGTGTGTGTGTGTGTGTGTGTATGTGTGTGTTTAACATTACTGAAGAACATAATCTTGTGATTGGAAAATGTTTAAGCATGACATTCCTTATCCGGTCGATATTTATAAATGCGATTTTTCAGAATACAGATTTAAAGCTCCTGGTAAAATCAGCGAATGAAAATATCATTTCATGATTCAGGATTATAAACGACATTTGGAATTTATTTCCTATTTTTAATAGTATTTGGCAAATGCGGTACATTTAATCAGGTGTTATTTCCCAGTCAAAAATGTAAAATCATTATAAATCTTTCCTCCTGATTATATTTCAGCACAGTTTATAAAATGCAGAATTTTTGTTGTCAAAAACAAAATCATTGTAATCTGCAACCGATGGGAGGCTGGGAAGTTTCATGCAGTTTTGAATACTTTGCGATCAACTGGAAGCTCCTCGAAACTCACCTTCAGCTTTGTGTTTTTAAGGATTACGTTAGTCTTGTTTTTATTCCTTCTTGATCGAAAATTGAGACATACAACCTGGAGTTATACCCGTTAGGTAATTAGAATATGATTTTTCTTCCAGTTTGAACCCTATTTTGAATCTTAGAGAAGGATCTAAAACAGAATCGGTCTCTCAAAACGCTTGCTCAAACAAAACCCTTCTTCTTCGAACGGATAAAGTATAACAATCTTATTCATTTTCGTTATTTATGCAGAAATATTAAATCACTGCTTATTTATATTTATAAAAAATATTTATTTCAGTAGAAATTTCAAATGAGCTGAAAGCAAAAGTAAACATCCGCTAATAACTAACTTCAATTAAGATATTTCCATGCAGTTGCACTTCCTGCTCATAAACCTGGTCAACAAGAACAGAGGAAAACGGCAATTGCTTGGCCCTAAACTCTTCCTTAACAGCTGATTAAAGAGGTTTAAGTTTCTGAAGAAGAAAAGAACTTATAAGGCATGGTTCTGGCGATGTAAAACCCATTATAAGGGTACCAAAAGTTTCAAGAGTATAACATGATTTTGAACAATCTAATTTCTACAGGGGCACAAGAATAATTTTGTGGTTGTGGCATGTTCTAACTGAATCAGATGCTCTCTGTCATAATGGTCTTAGTGTCTGAGGATTTCTGACCATTCAATACATATGAAAGTCTCCCACATAGTTGCCAAAGGAATTATTTCCTTCTAAAACGCTGTAATAAACTCGTCCTTTTCAAAGATTCACTGCATTATCATTTCACAAATAACGATGGTTGGTCTATCTTTGTTCAGTGTTCCATTCCTATTAATTTTATTACTGTTATTAAAACAGTTACTAGACGACTTAGCTGATTATCAGCTTTTTCACAGGGTTGGCCCGAAGGATTTGTTTTTACTTATGTCTTTCCCTCTATATTTTGTCAATTAAATTACAATTTTTCAAAAACTTTATAATCGGACTAACTACAAAGGTTGAAGTTTCTGACAAAATATTGAATAGTTATCATTACTTTACGTTCAGACCATTCAGAGCAGCATTATGTTAGTTATTAATTAGATGCCCGCGTGTTAGACAAGAATGGCCTATTCGGAGACATGTCAGAATTACTTTCGTATGTCTCGCTCTTTTGTATGATGAACTCCAGTTTCCAACAACACTAGGGTTTATTTTGTTCTAATCTATTACTTTCAGGCTCTTCATTCCATATGTTTTGCAAAATTTTCTATAATACTTATTTTCATGTGTTATATAATCATTCAGAGAGATATTTAAATTTGGTCTTGTCATACGGGCCGCTTCTTTGGCTGGTTTATCAGCCTCTTCATTTCCTTTAATCCCTATATGGGCAAGGATCCAAGATATTGTTATTTTTCCCATTATTGTATAACTTACTGAGTAATAACTTAATTTGTTGTACACTACTAATTTTTGGTTTGTAACTTTGAATAGCCTCCATAGCGCTTTTGAGTCGCTAAAAATCTCAGAATTATGGAACGTTTCTTTAATTATTTTTATTTCTCCTTATTTTAATCAATTTTATCAGGACTGCAGGAAGAACGAGATCTGCAGGTCTGAAATTTTTTACCTAACATAAGAACATTATTAGACTAAACACTTAAACACAGTTTTCGGCTCTGTTGGGAGAATTCCCACCCCAAGCCCGTGCAATGAAAAGAACGTAGTTAAGATTTAAGTAATATAAATAGCAATTTCGTCCAGAGCCACCTATTGATTTACCTGTTTGTTTGTCAGGCAATCTATTAATGTATTCAAACCTTCATATGCCCGTCCATCTGCAAAGTTTCAAGTATTTTTAAAGAATTATAAATATGATACGTTTAAAGAGAAGATTTAAAACTTTCCGAATCATCTGTAAGTGACTGACTCAAAATGTGTACGGTGAATCCACGGGTCAACGTCAAGGTTAAATTTAAAGGTCAAAGTCAAATAGGAACTTAATTTAGGCCACGGTTTCTTAATCCGTACGAAATGATTACTTCTTACTTGGTATGTATGCTCCACTCAATAAAGCAGGAGCGTGGATTGAGGCCGAGGTCAAAGTGATACAAAGTCAATGGGCAAATAGGAAACTAATTTTGAA
>NC_089795.1:8312791-8330299 GCF_040412425.1 Macrobrachium rosenbergii | reverse complement strand
AATAGAGGGTCGGACCCGAAACTAATTACTATAAAGCTGGAATCAGTTTTAAAGTGTTCTTTCATATGTACATATTTCCAGAAAAAACCCACCGGCCAACTCCTTGAACATTTTACAAAATTTGATCACAAAACAGTTAACATCTTTATACGTAAGAAGCTGCTCGAAATGCAAAGATTTTGATTGAATGGTAACTTCAGCATTGCTCTCATTTTTATTAGATATAATTAAGTTCTTTTTCAATTAAAGGACTTTTTATTTTAGACCAATAGATTAAAAATTCCATTAGATTTTGCAATTATGGGTTTATTTTTCTAGGGGGCCCAAAAAAATATAACATAAATATCTTATTTTTTTGTTAAAGGATTGATGGTCTTTTTTTGCGTTATGTGATAGTATAGAGTTGATCTTATATTACCCCAACTATAATATCTTATTGAAACTGCAAAGGCCTTGGGTAATCAAATATTAAACCTGTTTAATGACAATATTGAATTTTAAAATGTCTCTTAAGAGGGACAGCAACCTCTGCATCTTAAATCCTTTACTCGTTGATTAGCATATATATATATTTATATATATATATATATATATATATTTTATATACTATATATATATATGGATATATATATATATATATATATATATATATATATATATATTTATATATATTTAGAATTGTGAGATGGAGTTGTTTGCCTAAAAATATGAGATGACCAATATAAAATTCAGTAAAACCAACTTTTGTTTAGAGCATCATACAGAATTTTTTTTTCGACATTTTCCATAAAAATGTTATAAGTTACTTTTTTCCCAGGTATGATGTCGTGCATAATTTGTAAGAAGTCATTTGTTCCTATTGTTCAAGTAAAAGAAAGATGACTACTTAGTCTTACTGAATATAGCCAACAGAGAAATGCAGAGACAATCTACCAGCAACTGCTCACCAGTAAAAATGAAGGGCTTGATGTTTTGGTCCACGAACACTAGGAAATGGTTCAACAATAAACGTAGAATTTCAACAGAATCAGAAAAGACTCAAAGAAGAAAGACAAGGAGATCAACAAGTTTGTTTGACAGGAAAATTAATTGTTTTTATGTAATTCAACCTGCAAGATAGATAAAAGAACCATCGAGACATTGGCATCTTGTCTTCGACAATTCAACTTCGAGAAAATCTTGGAAGCTTGCAAATTTAGACTTGAAACGACGAGCATGATGAATGGGATTTAGAAGTGCAGCCAGAGCACTTGATTGCATTTTTTATTGCTTCTTTCCTCGATACCATAGAAATTGTCGGCTTCAATTTGAAACGATTCAAAATCTCTACCTGATAAGCAAAAATGTTTAAGAGGTCGGCGAAGTAATGAAGGAATGAAGAACAGTTTTAACAAAGCTTGTGAATGGTTAGAAGCTGAAACTTCCATCCACTCAATACCAGAGTTCAGAGAAAAGGTTAGAATTTTCAGATAATGATGAAACATATGATTCTAGGTATCTGAAAAGTTTATTGAAAGACCATTGGTTTGCCATATCCTTTTCTGAACAACCTGGAAGAGAAACACTAATATATTCCCTTGATATGGCCAGCTTCATTATGAATAAAAATTCCGAGAGAGAAAAGATGACATACAAGAGGAAAGTAGAAGGATTATTATAGCTGCTACAAACTTAACCAGAGCAGAAAAATTCGGAAAACAGTATGACTTATCATCGTATCCAACTACAGAAGAAATAACAAGTCCATGGTTCTGATAGCCTTTAGAATTTTATGGCTAGCTTTACCAAGTCCACACTTAAGCAAGAATGTATAGGACAATGTATTGTCAAGTTAGCTTCTCCTATGATAATACCACCTATCTTATTTGCCCTGGGTGTTGAGGTAGACAGCATTTATGGATCAAAGTGGCTCAATGAGGAATTGTTCAAGTTAGATTTTCTGTTTCCTATTACAGAAGTCACTCGTTTCAAGCAAGCTTCTCTTACCTCACAATCGTTGAATGATATCATCAAGCAAACATCAACAGAAAACAGCTTCACACATTCATCGCAGACAACGTTGACCACAATATTGCTACTTTAGATAGCCGAGGAAGCTTTCATGGCATGGGCATCATTTCTTCAACAGTCGGGAGTAGTCAGAGTGTAACCAAGGAGATACGAATTAAAGGCCTTATAAGTTACTGAGGGTAAAGGGAATTAATACTCAAGGCAACAAATGTCCATATTACTGCCTATGATTTCCCACAGAGCAGAAAAATTTGACAGCATTTTATTCAAACATTCGATAGAACTTTATACTGTTTTACCTGAAACATTGAATGCAGAAATTTTGTGGCATGCTGCAGTTTAAATTCAACAAAAGATAACCTAGACCTAACTGGTCTGGTTATATACAAAACCTGACTCAAGAAGGGAATCAAGAAAAGGCAACAATAACATTGCTGCCCATTATTAACCTGAATCCAACAAACTACACATGCATCTACTCTGCCCTGCTTTTTGTGACTGATCAGTGTAAAACACTCAATGTTACAACACCATCTATAACATTTGATCAGCCATTGTGGCTTAAGGCAACTGAAATTGCAATAGAGAAGTCCTTGAATATTGTGATACATTTAGGAGGTTTCCACATTGATGTCTTTTGTTACAGCATTGGCTCCTTGATGGACAGCTCTGGCATTGAAAACTGTGCTGTAAACAGTCTATGGGGAAAATACCATTAGATAAATCCTTCAAGGCAAACCATATCAAGAGCAGTGCAAATGCACACATGTTAGTTGAAAGTGCTCTCACAATAAAAGAGTTACAGCAAATGTTAATGCCAGATGGTGATGATAATTATGTACGAAGATGGAATCAACTGTTAATATCATAAAGATAAATAAAATAAAATATGGAATATAATCTAAAATTGGTTGCATTTATATTTTTATGCTTTAGGACATTGCACCAGAAGAGCTACCTACCCGTGTAATAAGATGTACTGTGTTGTCTTCAATCCGTGTGTACGAATGCTCGAATACAAGCTAAATGGAATGCAATGTCTTTCTGCCTGTGGCGATTGTAGAGGATTTGGATTGTAACAACAGCTGCGACAAAAACGAAGTCAGTGACTGTGAAGAAGAAACTGGCCAAGTGTTTAATGAGGAGGAAGATGATGTTGAAAACATTTTTGACATTTAACATATTCTTTTTTGTTTCATAACTGAAGACTTACAGATTATTTTATTTTTTTTATTTATCATGCATTCTTGTCTTTTGTGTGTGAGCTCAATAGGAAAATGCCTACTTCAGAACTAGCATAAGTGAAAACCATGTTTGATAAATTCTTAACAATAAAATAAGTGTTCCAAAGTAATGAAGTACTTAAAGGTATATCTCCGTTTATTAACCTTTGAGATGGAAAAAACTATTGACAATTTTATGTAATGCTTTACCATAGTTTTGTTGGTGTAACAAAGGCATACCACTTATTAATGAATTCCATTATCCTTTATATTTAGGATTTTTAACACGTTACATTCATACTGTATCTCATATGAATTCAGTTTAACGGGGTGACTTTCGGAGCACATTAGAAAATGCCAAGAGACTTAGCTGGTGGGTTTTTTTCTGATAAAATATAAGTATTAAAGAATACTTTAAACTATTTCCAGCTTTATGGTATTTATTTTCAGGTTGGCCCCTTTTAAGCCTGGAATTGACCGGCCTAGGTGGGAAATTCAAATAAAAAGGCAAAAATGGTGAGGAGGACAAACAACTTCCTATCACTTTACTTTTGGTCCATGGACAAGACTTGGGTAGATTAGAGCCAGTTCTCGTAGCAGTAACCATGGAAGCAGTTTCACGCACAATTCCCACCATAGGAAATCAGGTGGAAGTAGAAGGGCGCTTTGGGATCACAGAGTCAGCAGCGCTCAGGGTCCAGGCGGTTTGGTAGGACCACCTTCAGGTGACAGCTTCACAGAGTCGTCTAGTGGGGACTCGCTGGAGTCCCTATCCAACAGGATACATGACAGGGAGACGTCGTAAAAGTGCCATTACACTAGCAAAGGGATTGTACCATCACAGCCAGTATTGGCAACACATCGGCGTCGATGGGCTGTGTTTTGAAAGTTTCAGCCTGTAATGAGGTCATCTACTGTTCTCTTCTCAGGGCACGTGGACAATTTCGGCAGTACCTGAAAAGTTATTGAGAGCCGGTCAGTAAAAGTTTGAGGATAGATAATAATAGTGAAATGATTAGGAATTGAGAGGCAGTGGGTTATGGAGGTGTAAAATGCAGGCAGGACAGGTCAAGGAAGACCACAGGCAGTAGCAAGGCAAGAATTTTCCTTGAACAGATCTCAGGCAAATTGACTGGGGACTGATTAACAGTATGTGAGGGTATGAAGTCTCAAAGTTTTCTTTGTGTGTGAAAGGGTACTAACTCCTCCCCCGAGGGTTGATTATCGATCAGGCAGTGGGTGCCTTTTATGCCCATTTGAATCTGGGCTGCCATAATGGCTAATGGAGTGGTGAGGGAGGAAACGTCGTGATAACTTCACACAAACATTTTGTAGTTCTTTAACATTCATTTGATTCGTATCTCAATATTATTAGGAAAAAGCATAAAACAATACATATATATATAGTATATATATTCTTATGATTGGCTTGTGGAAATATATATTTCTCTTTATACAAGATATATTGTGTAGTATATTCAGTATATTAGTGATAGTTATGTAAGAGTGTCTTTTGTAATGTCAGATCTCGCAAGAATTAATAATATGCTTTTAATAATAACGTAGTATATAATCAGCATTTTGTCTCCCAGCAACACGTGTGTGTTCTGTGACAGCAAATGCTTTGTTTTGCTTCAGTGTTGACAGATATTCGCCCAGTAGTGTAAGATTTTTCCTCAGTCAGGAGATAGAGAACGTTTTGCTCTTTCGTGTTTTATAAACATGCCAATCATTATTAGCCAGCTGCAGTCTGTTTTGATCATGCTGAGATTTTTAGACTGGGTCTCCTGAGATATCATTGTTGAATCGTGTTCATACATTTGTACAGATAACATTGTGGATAACCACTTCTGCTATTTTTACTAGGAAATGTGAGGTGGGGCTGGTAGTACCGCCTGTTCACTCACGTGGTGTACAGCAGGTATTATGAATGTTGTTTGCAGCGTCCCTTCTGCCCCTGGCTGCACGCACATTTTAACAGTTTGTAAGATATAATTAATTACATAACTATGTCTTCAATAATGTTAGAGAATCGAAGTATTTATCTTGTATAGGAAACAGATTTAAAACCTAAATTCCTATCAGAATGTTTCCTTTCTTCAGTCTTGCTGTCCAATCTCTCTGACTATACTTTTTAGTCCAACTGTGGGATTTACTGCCAGTACCATCTTTGGATCCTCGTACATCGTACCCAGTATTTTTGTCGACGACTTGACTTTGCTGTATAGCGACTCCAACTCCCTCTTTTAACTATCATTTGATAGCATTAAAAAGACGCTAAAACAAATTTCACTAACTTACATTACTACAAAACATTATATTTCCTTTAATATGAAATAAACTTTTAAGCATCCCCAGCTTTCATTTACTTGCTGAGGTTGCTATAACCTTCAGTTAAGAAGATCATGTCCACCACTTCAATTTCTTCCAGTTGATGTGGCGCAGATGTGATTTGTACGAACTGATCTATAGGAAAAATGAAGAAGCATACATTATTAAGAAAGTAAATAGGATAAATCGATTTTCAGATTCGTAGGAATTTCCTTGGTGGTGGAATTCTCAACTACAAAATTCATGTAATGGCAAGGAACTTCAAAGGAATGGATTGGGAGAAGAAATAGGAATATTACTGGATAAATAAATGTAGATACAATACAAACGTAAGGAAGCTAAAAGTGTTGACAAACCAGACTTTACCTGCTCTATGTGATCAGTTAAAGAGAAAAATTGTTGTCGAAATTCTAAGTAGCCTAGTAAGGAAAGTAAATCACTTTCAATAATATGAAAATTCGCTCTTAATTCTTAAAACTGAATATGGCGTGTAGATTGTTGCAAAAATATGAGATGATATATCTACATACTATAAAAAGTCATTATATTGTTGACGTTTGAAACTAAATTTTTCGAAATATCTAAATGAAAAGGGTAAAACCATATAACTTTTAGCCGTGGGAAACATATGACATTTTTTTATACAATGTAGTATGAAGGTTAATATAAATGAAAACTGCAATGAACCAGTTGTTAAAGATCAAGTATAAATTAAATGTTGAATATTCAGCCTACATGTGGAGAGCTTTGATTATCAATATGCTCGTCCTTATTTTGATATTAGACATTATGTAAATAGGTGTAAGGTGTTTGTAAATACCTATTAAGTATAAATATATATATATATATATATATATATATATATATATATATATAAATGCATATATATATATATACACATACACACTGCACACAACACAAACACACACATTATATTTATATTTTCTATATATATATATATATATATTATATATATATTATATATATATATATATTTAATAATATATAGCTACTTATATATATATTATATATATATATATATATTTCATATATATATATATATATATATATATATATTCAAAACATGCAATAATGGTTTTGAACAAATACCTGTACAAAGTGGTAACTGAAGATTTTTATTATGTTGAGAATAATTGCAAAGTTAGTTTCAAAGATTTATTATTAATAAGCTTTAATTTTAATTTCAAAACATTTATTTTAGTAGTCTATAAAATTTGTAAGACTATTGTTAATTACATAGGTACGTCTTCAATAATGTTAGTGTCCGAATTGAAGTGTTTATCTTGTAGAGGAAACAGGTATAAAACCTAAATTCATATCAGAATGGGCAATTACATAAAAGACATAATACTAAAATAGGCACAATAAAGAGTTAACTATTTAAATAAAAAAATAGCTGTTCACACAAATGCAATTCAACAAGTTTAGAGGCAAAAGGTAAATGTAAATAGCTGTTGACTAATACCGGACAAGCCTGCCTAGTAGTTTATGTAAAGACTGTCTTTGGGCGAAGAAGAAATGTGTCCAGAGATGTATATCAAGACACCGTCTATAAAAGTTCTTTTAAACTTCTCATCCTGTGAGCCATTATTTTTCCACAGAAACGTGGCCTTTGAATTCTAGTCTCGATGACATTTCCTTTTTCCCAGGAAACGTTGCACAGAACGAGAACTCTATCCATTTTTCTCCCCGATGAGTGTTTTCTCATTTTAAGGTTTTCGCTTCAGTATGACAAACCTGAGCTGTCGTATATTTCATGCTCAATTTCTCTCTGTATTTTCTATTTTTTTATTTTCGCCTGTTACATTTTTTCAATAATGTTACTAATTACGGAATTTACTTTTAAAGAAATTCTTGCATTTCAACAAAAGGTTTAAAAGAGTAGTATATCATTCTTCTTCTTTAACGTGCGACGTTTTTCCCATTTGTATGGGTCCTGACAGATGGTTTTATTTTGAAGGACTTGAAAAATAATGTAGAATTTGTAGTCCGATTTGCTGTGAATCTGTCATCAGTTTCAGACCCTGGTGGCGTATGTTTAATTAATATTGACCAGAAACATCGCCCTTTTCTCCTAGCAGCGAGGAGTCGTTGCGCGGTTTTCGTCGACAGTCGAGACGTGTGAGGTGTCTGTTATGTTTTTAGATGTCGGATGGCTTTGTTTTCTATTTGTTAATCTTCAACAATATTTTGCTTCTGTAATAAAACTATCCGTTGATTACATACAAGCGTCCTATGGCGTCTACTTATAGCAAAGTGTCTGCCTCTCAAGTATTTACTGGTCACCATGAAGGAATTCAAATATTCATACAATTTCTCTTCCTAAATAGGTATCAGTAATGACACGTGTTTCTAGTAAAACAAATAAGTTTCTGGGTCGAGCAAGATTTTTTTCCTCTTGCTTTTCTGATACACAACTGAGATATAATCAAATACCTTTTCCGTTCCCCTTTCCCTCATAATTTTGTGAAATATGATTTTATTAAATCTCACAGATAAGTCTTCCTCCAAACGGATTTTGTATTTTTCCAAATACTTAATTATCATTTTCTAACTTCAATCATTTCTTACTGCTTCTGGTCTTCCCACTTTCTCACAAGTTTCATTCTCTTAAATGCATATTTTAACACCCTCTGTCTGATTTTTCACTTTCATATTTATGTTCCTCACTTTGTCTAAGGTCGTAAAGAATTCTATTCTCTAAATTGCACTGCACCTGTTATTTAAATGAATTTTTTAGCAAATATATAAATAAGAACAACTTTTTAACTGGGAAATAACTTTTTCTGCAGAAACGATGATAACTTTAGGATATATATATATATATATATATAATATATATATATATATTTTCATATATAAATATATATATATATATATATATATATTCTTTTTATATATATATTCCTCATATGAGGACCGTCCAGTTCTGTTAATTTCCCTTTCTTAATCAATTTTTTTTCATGAGGCTGCTGCCACATTGTCACTCTGTTATGACTGCAACTTCACAGAAGGGACTCGAATGAAATTTCCAGGAAATGGGTGTCAACATTTCTTCCCAAGTCATCTTTCTCAGGCAATTTCGGTCATTCAGAATTAAGATAGTGAAAAAAACCTGGAGTGGTTGGACAGCAAGATAAATCCAGATACAGGAAGTAAACTGAATAAAGTACAATAATCTAGATGCGAAAATATTAGAAACTCCACAGATACACTAAGAAGTAACACTTAGAACTGCTGGAAAGCATGATTAAAAGAAGCGGGAATGATACTCAAGTAAAAAAGTGGGTGCAGTTAGGGGCCGAAGACACTTTGCAAATACCTTATAGAATGCCCACAGTGGATCACGGGGATCTTTCTGGGGCCTCCATTAGTATGATGGACGTTAACCACTGAGTTACGTGTTGTGCTTAAGAAAATCACGTTCTAGGACAAATAAAAAAAAAGTAATTTGTTTTGATATGTGCATTTTCTTTCAGTAAAATCTCCCCCATCATAAACTGTATCAAAACTGTAAGTATTTTTATCAATAAATTTTATGGATCAGAAGATTTAGATTCTGAGTCATGTAATCGGTGATGGAGTATTTAGCTTAAAGCTCCATTTGCAACCTGATACATCGTTCCATTTAGGACCTTTAGGGCTTTGATCGTAAATTTCACTTAGGATCGATCCGCTTCTTTTACTGCAAGTGCAATCCAACTGGCCGTTAATGTACACTCTTCTGAAGTTTCACTTGTGTCTCTTTATTTTATAAAAGATTTTTCTTCAGTAATGTTAGCCCTATTTAAGAGTCACGGGTTTCAAAGCAGTTAAAGTTCAGTACTGCTTTGGAGCTACCAGGCTCTATTTTTGGATGGTTGAGATACTAAGGTTCATTATCATTTTAAATCAGGGTATATGTCCATCATAGTAGTATCTTTCCCCCTCCCCTCAAAAATAAAGAAAATAATTCTAATAATTACCTGGAGTTCGCTAATAATAAACTTGTGCATAACTTGTTGGTAAAAAAAAAAAAATGAACCGAAAAGTAAAGTATCCGAGAAAGATATTTGTAAACTTAATTTTTTAAAAATAAATTACCTTTCCAGTGATACATAGTTTATTGTTAGTAACTCATTCTATTGTTCAGTAAAAAAAAAATGCACCATTTTATACAAAGTATCTACTTACTAACACTTTTCATAATCGGTTAGTGTTCCATAAGTATCACCTAATGGTATATAAGTATTTTGTACACCTTTGGAAGCAGAATGTTTATGATTTATCCTATCATATTTGAAAAACTAAAAGCGTACAAAACGTTGTAATCATTAACTAAGGCTAGCCAGTGTTAAACATTTTGCCCTAAGATATTCATAAATATGATGTAAAGACATTTTAATGCTGTCTTGCCTTACTATTACATATATATATATATATAATATATATATATATATATATATATATATATCCCCTATATATATATATATATCTATATATATATATATATATGTATATATATATTATATATATACTATATATATATATATATATATATATATATATATATATATATATATAGAAATTTCATCTATACAATTCTATAGGAAATAAATTCAATAGTCATAAACAATTAAAATATTGCAAGATTATTTTCAATTTCATATATATAATCTATATAAACCTAGTCGTAAATATCTTATATATGTTATTTCACTATTTATATATATATTATATATCAATATTTATATTTCTATAGTCTTATAATATATTTTTCTATCATATTTATGTATATATATGAAATATATATATATATATATACATATATATACATATATACATATATATACATACATATACATAGAGTATATTCCTATATATATATGGGATTATATTTATATGATATATATATAAATAAATGGTAATAAACAAATTTCTCAGCCTACTGTATACAAGTCAATGAAGTTGTGTGTCTGTGTTATTGTTCTGGGCTCTCACTTTCCCGAGAGAACAGAGAGAGAGAGAGAGAGAGAGAGAGAGAGAGAGAGAGACCTCCTTGATCTCATGTGTGTATTTATGTACTACCTACTAGCTGAAAAAGAGGTAAACATTCTTACAACACAATATAGGTTTGTTGTTATCAGACAGTTATAACGAAATTCAAAGAGTATATACTGGAAGCCTATATATGCTATTCACTAATATATCCCATATATTTGCAGATAATATAAATCAGGGTTGAAACAGTTTTAACTGGTCATACACACAAATGAACTTTTCAAAAAACTTTAATTACAGTCTTAATTACTTTGATGGATCATCTAAAGGTAAAGAACCAACATTTCATGAAAAACTGTACATACATTTGATGCCAAATTATGTGAAAAATACATTAATATTTTCTGTTTTGGGTTTAATATGTTACCACTAGTTAGATTTTTTCACTAATGGTCACCTTCTCATAATGAATTTCCTTTTCAAAATAAAAGAGACCACAATGTGTTTTAGATCATTTCACTGACAAAAGCTGGCATTTAAGTAACTGAAGCAATACCAAATTTAATTGTAATTAATAACACATAAGCTTCTGTTCCAAGATATGAATATATGAAATTTTTAAACCCTGTTTCAGAAATAAAACTTACTTTTTGTTAACAATTTTAGTTTAATTTTTTAATAATATAATTTGATAATAATAGTCTAAAAAACAAGCTTCAAATTGGTTTTACATTTATTTTGATATAAATGAAATCATGTGTTTAAGTTTTTCTGTTCCTTCTCATTTTATCTCTTTATATTCATTCATGTGTATGTTTTGTTTTTCTGTTGAGGAACTGGATCCAGGAAAGTGAAAATCTAAATAAATAGTTGGATTACATTATTGTTATATATTATCTTGTTAGGTGCTGGATTTTATATTTATATATAATCATATATATATATATATATATTATATATATATATATATATATATTTCTATATATATACACACAATCCATGCAAGTGATGACATGTTTTTATCATGGGTCAAGCAGACTGGAAATTAGTTTTATTTTCTCGTGATTTACGGATTTATAACCTAAGACTTGTCATTCTCCTGAGCACAATCCGCATTTTCTGTTACCTAAAAAAAACGCATGACAGATATTTTAACATAATTTAGATAGGTCGCCAGTTGAGACTTTTTAATGTTATAGCGATTTATTCTGAACACAATTTAAATCAACTAACCAGTTCAAAAAAACTAATTTCTTCAAGATCTTGATTTTTGAGACGAAATCAGCTCAGACTTTGTCCGACTTTGGAACATTCTATTTCAACTTAAAATGGGTTAATAACGAAAGGCTCTCCTGTTTCTTTTCGCCAAATAGCTATAAGGCAATTTTGGGCTTGAATTGAGGATCTTGGTATCAAGGATGTAAATCTTTCCAAACAAGAGGGTGGCCAGGTCCAAATGTTTTACAACAGAACTGGAAGAGACTTATCCAATAACTTCCATCTTTTCATAAAAGATTCTAAAATGTCAATAACTGATCCAAAGGATGAATCTTAGATCAAAGAATAAATATTTAACACCATGGAGGATAATTTATCTGCAATTCCACTTAAAACAATAATTCCCTTAATATTTATTTGAACTTTCATCTAATGGGATAGGGTTTTGAAGGGATTTGCTTTTCTATGACTGTTCAAGCACGGAAACTTAATTTTGAGAATTTAAGTTGAAGGGAAATCTGGGCTTGTTTTCCTTACAGAAAATCAGAGATAATGCAGTGATCAATTGCATCAAAATCCTTTTCCGTTGCCATCAGGCAATTCTTCCCCTGCACTGAGACTTTGACTCTTAAATCTCTCCCGAAATACGTCGGGTTCTGTCGGGCAGTTATCTGTGAATGATGTTTGAAGCTATGCGAGCATGATCTTAATCACTGGTCTCGATTTTTCACAAGTAACTTGGTGGCAAATTTTCGCGTCTGTAAATGACAAAAAACTCACCAGTACAAAGGTCATAGAATCTCTGATAACGGTTTGACTCTTCAGCAATTTGGTCCCATGAAAAACTTCGTTGTCTGAAAAATTCAAAAAAATTTCAACAGAGTTTGATTTTTCAGATACAGGTCAAACAACTCCTGCTAAATATTGTTTGCTTCAAACATGGTATGCCCTCTTACTTTAACAAAGAGAAAGCTTTTTACATCACGATGGGTCACAAGGAAGCTGTCTCCGCAATTATTTTCATATATATATTTCATATATGTTTAGATATATATCATTTCACTGTATATATTTATCACTGTAACTTGTACCAGGACCATAATTACATATTCATTTGATATCTAAATCCGATCTTTATTTTCATATCCATAAAATGAGTCGATATAATATATATAAATAGTTATCTTTATCGAATATCTTCTCTCGATATAGCCAAACTCAAATGATTATATATATTGTATGTAATTCTAATAGCCCCATGAACCTGCTCTTGATGAAGACTAATGAATTTTATCTGAAACACGTTGAATTGGATATGAATTCACCGTATCAACTGACCGACTGTTAAATACCATAAACAAAAAGAAATTGCCGAATTTTCAATCATCAGTCCTTCAATCGCCAAAGGAGAATACCGGTGCTCGTATACGACACAACAGTGTTATCACTGGCAGTTTATTAAATGCAACGTATACTTACAACCGAATATCAAAGATTTTTAATTACAAACTGGGATTTTAACAGGCCCAAGAAATCTGAAAATGCTGCCATGATCCACAATTCAAAAAAACCTGTCATATATCAACTTTAAATAAGTTTTTATTATTTTTTTATTGTGCTTCATTTCATTTCAGATAATTTTGTTTTTATACCCTTTTATATATATATATATATATATATCTTATCCTCTATATATATTAAATATATTTTATATAAGTTTATAAATTTTCTATATATTATATATTGTATCCATTAGTTCTAACCTAACCTGATTATGGATGGTGTATGTTTCATAACTATCATCCCCTAGAAATACAAAATGACGAAAGCAAATTGTGATGGTTTTACTTCAACTATGAAATTTTAATTGCCCTCTTTTAAGTCGATTATAACAGTAACACTATTGGGTGTAATATTCTGTTAATAATTTTGTTTAAAAAACATCTTATTTGATTGTTTTTACCCTTTAGTCCACCTACGTCCTAAATAACACTTTTGTTATATTTTCCTTGATTGTATGTTGAAAGTTATTGACGTAATTAATTTTATAAATGATGGATAAAATAAGAACTGAGATGTGTGGTGACTGAGTTTTGCAATTTGTTTAATTTGTTAAAAAAAGTTAGTATTGATCCAAAAACTTGGTTCTACCATTTACAAATTTTAGACCATCACTCGTTATATATTTTCTTACCTCTACAAAATATGAGATGCTAATGTTTTCATTCATTAGATGTCTGATGGTTGGTTTTTGAACATACAAAGTTGACCTTCGTTTGAATCAGATCGGGTTGGAGTATTTTTATAAACATTTTCTCATTATCTCCCTACAAGATTACTAAACTCATGCATTTATGAATGACACAGTCCATCTTCTTGCCTGGAACGTAACCGTTTTTAATGCCAAGATCATCCATGCAACAGTCCAAGGAATCTATGTTTGTTGTCTTGGTTTTTACCATCCTGCAAAGAAAATAGTAATAAAGATTTGTCATCAGCTTTGAGGGCTGAGTTTTCCCTGTGTGTTTATCTCTGCGGGTTGAGAGTTTAATAAATTTTTTGCACCAATTCCTTCTGTTCTTTTATTTTATTCATTGGTCCAATCAACCTTCATTGATAACTTTGTCAAATTCTCATTGGTATGGATGTTTTCCTTCTTGCAGCATTATGAACAACCGATTGCATAGCCAACTACCAACAAACAATTAGGTCTAATTCTGTTTTCCTTTGATATTATATTTATTTTATAATCATAGACAAATTATGGACCTTTTGGTCAATTTAAAACTTGTTATATTTTTGATAAATGTACAGATTTAATATTTTATGAACTCAATTCAAATTTTTAGCTTTTGAATATGTTTTGGTGTTCCATCATGATTAATTTGGGGTTAACGTTTAATAATAATATTTCCAGTCCATGTATTTTTGCATACGAAAAATACACAGTGTCCATTATTTAATGAATCTCTATGAAATACTTTGAAAATGAAATTTCAACTGTACTTATCTAAGAAAATGATTTAACTGCTACATAATAATTTCACATTTTACGGAGATTTTCTTGTTTTTAAGTCTTAGTTCGATAGTTCACTGGTATTTGACATTCAAGAATGAATGAAAACAATGTATAGGAAACCAATTTAATTCCTTTGCTTTATTCATTTCAATAATACACACTCATCAGTCAAGATTATATTCTAGTCTCCATCACCTGTGTGTCCATATCAAAAAACAGATATATAGTTCTGTTTATCAAATTGTACGCTATATCACTGGGTTTAAATATCAAGACTAATTTCCAAAGTTGAATGTGTGTTGTCTAAAAAATGATTGACAAGACTTTATTTATCCTATTCCATGTCGATTACATGCATTGAGACAAAAGTCATTCCAAATTACTTTGAATTGCAAAACTTGCGATGACAAAATTACTTTAATTCACTAAGAACGTCGAATCAAGAAATGAGTTTTCTTGTATATGATGCAACTAACAACGTAAAAATGCTTATTTTGCCATTATTTATATATAGTTTCTTTTAACAGTATTTTACAGGCAACAATTGAAAATGTTCGATTTCCTCATAATAGTTTAATCACTGTCTAAAGGACAAGTTTTTCATTATTTACGTTATCTTTAATGCGCCATTTACCTGTTTATAAACCATAATAATTTTAGCATTTTCTTAGTTCTTGTCTTGTTCTAATTTCTTTCTATTGAGTTGCTCTCCTTAAACACGGTTTGTTACAAAATTTGTTGTTCATATTGCCGAATACACTAAAATGAAGGCCTTTGACGCATCACCTAAGGAGTGCGGCAGTCTTTGTCAATGTCTTCAATATGGGCCTGAAATATGATACAGAGTCAGTCAACCTTGAAATATTCAGTCTGTTATCTGCGTAAAATTAAAAATAAGGTAGCGATGAGCTAACCTTACAAAAATTACAAACCTAATCAAATGAAAAGTTTTGCAACACACTGAATAGTAATTTAAAGTTACAAATTTATCATATTTTTATCGGACTGTGTTTTCATGTTATAAGCTGCAGTTCAACTCAAAGTATCGTTTGTGGCTTGATATTGAATATTTGCACAGTTTAACCAGGATCACTTGAGCTTTTTAACAGTTTATAGAGATGAATGGCCTATTAATGATATTGTCTTAGAATTGTCAGGCTATGAAAAAATATAAAACTTTCCTGGCAACGTTATCATCATTAAAAGTTTTATGTGGAATTTTTTTTCCACATTATGGAGATAAGAAATGAATTTCTATCACCTTTTAAATACACTCTAATCTTCTGAAGTTCCCTGAGACTTCTTGCTGGCTTTATCAACAGTTGCTGCCTAATCTACTACTTTTCCTTCCAATGAAGAAACCATCTTATGTTTAACCCTTTCATTTCTGTTGTACACGTATACGACGCATTTAATAAACTGGCCTCAATTACTGTTGTGTCGTATACGAGCACCGGTAATTTCCTTTATGTGAAGGACTGATGATTGAAATACTGGCCTCTTTTTCTTGATATGGTAACAGTCTGTCAGTTTGCCATACAGTGAAGTTCATATAAATTCACGTGTTTCCCTAAAATTCATTAGTCTTCATCAAGATGTCACAGGAGGACGGGTCAAGGGTACGACATCCTCGAGTTGACCGCCGGCAGATCGAGAGAAGAGCTCTCGACGAGGATAACTATTTTATAGACCTTCTCGACTCATTTTCTGGATATGAAAATGAATCGGATTTAGAAGGAAATGAAATGGATAATTATGGTCCTGGTACAAGAGACAGTGATGAAATATCAACCGACAGTGAAAATGACGAAAATCTGCCACCTACAAATGAAAGCCAAGGTGTCAAAAGAAGGCGGAGACAGTAAAGTGACCCAGGTGATGAGTGGGAGTGGGCTGCCAGCAATTTCAAGCCCAGAGATTTCATATTTGACAGCAGTGGCAGTGGCATTACGTCGAAATGTAATGTGAATGAAAATTCAAAGGAAGTAGACTATTTTTGAATTTTTCGACAACGAATTTATGGGGCTGATTGCTGAAGAGACAAACCGTTATCAGAGATTCCTTGTTGATACGCTAGGAGATGCAGTGCAAAGTATTTGCGAAAATTTGCTCAGGTTACTGTGGAGGAAATGATACGGTTCCTTTGTGTGATTATGATCATGTTTTATATAAGTAAACATCGCATCGTAGATTACTGGACTACGCTTGAGACATTCGAGACAAAAGGAGTCAGAAGGCTGATGGCAAGGGACAGATTTCTTCAAATTCTACGGGTTCTACATTTCGTTGATAATTCACAGGAAACAAGCCCAGATAATAAACTAAAAAAATTAAACCCGTGCTCGACAGTGTGCGTAGAAAATTCCAGGAAAAATTTCAACCTTTTACTGGATTTATGCATAGATGAAAGTTTAATGTTATGGAAGGGAATTTATTTTAAACTTCAAGCAGTACATTCCAGATAAAAAGAAGTCGATTTGGAGTGAAAATATTTGAACTTTGTGATGCCAAAACGGATTATATTGTCGATTTTATAATCTATACTGGAAAGATACAGAGATATTGGTAGATGAGGATCTAGGGTATCTGGTTCTGTTTGTAAAAATTTTATGGCCTCGCATCTCAGAAAACATCACATCCTGTATTTCGATAATTTTTATTGCAGCCCAAAACTGCTCAAGTATTTGGGCGACAACATTGAAACAG
>NC_089795.1:8305291-8307791 GCF_040412425.1 Macrobrachium rosenbergii | reverse complement strand
TGTAGATTTATTATTTAGCTAATGAAAATTAAAATAATTAATAATTTCCCATATTTTGGTAATCATAGAATCAACTAAAAACGATTATTAAATAAAATTATCTAAAAATGAAAAAAAAGATCCCATATTCCTGAAATATAAAATAGGGTGGGTCTGCCCAGACCCAACTTGCACCAGATAGGGTTAAGAGACTGGCCAGTCTTGGAGGCCTTTGGGCCTCATCCTTGAGTTCTTGGGCCTCTCTCAGGAGATATTTTTTTTTCTAGTGTCTGAAAATAATAGTGTAAGGCCTGCTTCCCAGCCTGTCTAACTCTCAATGTTATTGTTTATAAATCTGGTAAAAATTTTTATTCTGTCACTCTCTCTCTCTCTCTCTCTCTCTCTCTCTCTCTCTCTCTCTCTCTCTCTCTCATTTTTTTTTTTTTTTGGCAGGATAAAAATGATGAACCTGCCTTCCTCCGAGTGATGTAGCAGCCTCTGGGTCAAAAAAAAAACCCTTCCCTTCAAGGCTGCCCCTCAAGAGACTGGCCAGCCTTGGATTTGGACATTAATTGCTAATTATATCACGGTCTCATCCAATATTATCATATAAAGTTCTTTGGCCAACTCTCCAGGCCTGCTTCCCCAGCCTGGCAGGATACCTGCCTTCCTCCGAGGAAAGCAGCCATCTGGGTCAGACCCTTCCCTTCAAGGCTGCAACTAAAAACGATTATTAAATAAAATTATCAGAGACTGGCCATCCTTGGAGGACTTTGGGCCCTCATCCTTGAAGTTCTTGGGCCCTCTCAGGCCTGCTTCCCCAGCCTGGCAGGATACCTGCTTCCTCCGAGGAAGCAGCCTCTGGGTCGGACCCATCCCTTCAAGGCTGCCCCCACTTTGGGTCTCATCCTTCAAGGCTGCCCTCAAGAGACTGGCCAGCCTTGGAGGACTTTGGGTCTCATCCCTTGAAGTTCTTGGTCCCTCTCAGGCCTGCTTCCCCAGCCTGGCAGGATACCTGCCTTCCTCCTCCGAGGAAGCAACCTCTGAAGTCAGACCCTTCCCTTCAAGGCTATCCCTTCCCCAGACTGGCCAGCCCTTCAGGAGGACTGGCCAGGGCCTCATTGGGCCTTGAAGTTCTTGGACCCTCTCCAGGCCTGCTTCCCCAGCCTGGCAGGATACCTGCCTTCCTCCGAGGAAGCAGCCTCTGGGTCGGACCCTTCCTTCAAGGCTGCCCTCAAGAGACTGGCCATCCTTGGAGGACTTTGGGTCTCATCCTTGAAGTTCTTGGGCCCTCTCAGGCCCGCTTCCCCAGCCTGGCAGGATACCTGCCTTCCTCCAAGGAAGCAGCCTCTGGGTCAGACCCTTCCCTTCAAGGCTGCCCTTAAGAGACTGGCCATCCTTGGAGGACTTTGGGTCCCATCCTTGAAGTTCTTGGGCCCTCTCCAGGCCTGCTTCCCCAGCCTGGCAGGATACCTGCCTTCCTCCGAGGAAACAGCCTCTGGGTCAGACCCTTCCCTTCAAGGCTGCCCTCAAGAGACTGGCCATCCTTGGAGGACTTTGGGTCTCATCCTTGAAGTTCTTGGGCCCTCTCAGGCCTGCTTCCCCAGCCTGGCAGGATACCTGCCTTCCTCCGAGGAAGCAGCCTCTGGGTCAGACCCTTCCTTCAAGGCTGCCCTTAAGAGACTGGCCATCCTTGGAGGACTTTGGGCCTCATCCTTGAAGTTCTTGGGCCCTCTCCAGGCCTGCTTCCCCAGCCTGGCAGGATACCTGCCTTCTTCCGAGGAAGCAGCCTCTGGGTCAGACCCTTCCCTTCAAGGCTGCCCTCAAGAGACTGGCCATCCTTGGAGGACTTTGGGCCTCATCCTTGAAGTTCTTGGGCCCTCTCCAGGCCTGCTTCCCCAGCCTGGCAGGATACCTGCCTTCCTCCGAGGAAGCAGCCTCTGGGTCAGACCCTTCCCTTCAAGGCTGCCCTCAAGAGACTGGCCAGCCTTGGAGGACTTTGGGCCTCATCCTGAAGTTCTTGGGCCCTCTCCAGGCCTGCTTCCCCAGCCTGACAGGATACCTGCCTTCCTCCGAGGAAGCAGCCTCTGGGTCAGACCCTTCCTTCAAGGCTGCCCTCAAGAGACTGGCCAGCCTAGGAGGACTTTGGGCCTCATCCTTGAAGTTCTTGGGCCCTCTCCAGGCCTGCTTCCCCAGCCTGACAGGATACCTGCCTTCCTCCGAGGAAGCAGCCTCTGGGTCGGACCCTTCCCTTCAAGGCTGCCCTCAAAAGACTGGCAAGCCTTGTAGGCTTTGGGGCCAATCCTTAAAGGGCTTGGGCCCTTTCCATGGGAAGGGTCAGACCCATGGCAGGCTGCTTCCTGGAGGAAGGAAGCAGCCTCTGGGTCGGACCCTTCCCCTCACCAATACTCTTTGCTTTCTCTTACCCTACTTTTCAAAACTGACACTTTCTGTCTCCGAAGGCTTCAGACGATTTGAAGCATCTCGGAGATTGTTCTTGGACACTTTGAAGCTCGGCGCA
>NC_089795.1:8290291-8300291 GCF_040412425.1 Macrobrachium rosenbergii | reverse complement strand
ACTCCTTTTACTCATTATTGACTTGTCTTGGAATGAGGTGTTTTGTTTTAAATATTTTTACTACATAAAGAGCTGTTGCCATTGCATTAATTTGTTATTGATGTTCGCAAATTATATTATATTTTATAGCCTTGAAAATGCGACTTGGAATTCGTCGCGGAACGTCGGCATTGAAAATAAACTGTAGATGATGAGGATGCCTTTCCCTACTGCTTCCTTTCAGATGTATATATATATATATATATATATATATATATATATATATATATATATATATATATATATATATATATATATATATATATTACTAAAGGACCTAAAGGACATTCAAACTGCATGGTATCTATAGATACCATCCAGTTTGAATGAGGTCCTTTTATAATTTAGTTAATGCACAGAACAATTGTGTATGTGATAAAGTTAATATATACGTATGTATACATATATGTGTGTGTTAGTGTGTGTATTAACAGATAGTTAGACACAGAGATAGATGCATAGATATATATATATATATATATATATATATATATATATATATATATATATATATATATATATATATATATATATATATATATATATACATATATACATATATATATGCATATATATAGTAGGGAGTACGGATAGGAAGAACAGTCAGCTCATCATTGATATATTTATTAATAGGTGCGCTTCAGGATCACCCATATCCCATCTTTTCTGGCTAAAAAGATACAAAAACACTAATTAAAACTGACAACAGAGCTTACAAAATTAAAAATGCTTTAAAGATTGAAAAATGACAATGACAAAACAAGAAATAGATTACCTTCAGTAGTAAAGTCAGAGGATGAAAACTGAATAAGAGTAAACAAGAAAGGCCGGGGGTGGGGTTACTATAGTACGACCGTTTTAGGAAGAGACTTTGCCCCTCTTAAACTGACCATTAACCTTCTGACTTCAAGCTCTCATTGTTTGCGCCTGTTATCAAGCACGTGTACTATAATAGAAAGTTCTGAATGAAGTTTTGTTGTCCCACTTAAATTTTAGATAAAAAAAAAAAAATTCAATATATGAAAATGATAGATGCAAGAAATTTGAAACCTAGATGTGCTTTCATTTTCAGTTTTGTTTATTTGGATGCTGTACTGAGCAATGTTCTTGAGTTACGTCATCTACTATAGTTTTTATTACTGTTCCTTTGCTGTTATCGAAGTCATATAATTGTGATATAGTTTTGAGCTTTTGAATTGTTTTCATTCGTGTATGCCGTGATCCATCTTTACCTCCTTGCTGTATCAGGTTGAATTTTCACTGTGCAGCTATAAAATAGCTCATAATAAATATTCTTTAAATATTGTTACACCCATATATATATATATATATATATATATATATATATATATATATATATATATATATATATATATATATATATAGGTGTAACAATATTTAAAGAATGCTTATTATGAGCTATTTTATAGCTGTTTGTGAAAATAACCCTTGATACAGCAAGGGAGGAAAGACAGATTACGGATGCATGCAATGAAAGAAAGCAATTCAAAAGCTCAAACTATATCACAATTATATATATATATATATATATATATATATATATATATATATATATATATATATATTTTACATTTATACAGTATTAGATTTACCTGTGCTTTTAAAGCACTGTCATATGATACTCATCACTGCTGTGGCATTTCTGTTATATGTAGATTTTTAAAGATATTTCTGCCACTTTCTGTCGAAAAAACAGATCTATATTTCAATTTATTTCAATTTCAGTGTTCAACAGGATATCACACAACAAGGGAAAGCAATAAATTTATTTACAATCGAAGTATGAGGAGACATTACTTATGAAGAATCCTCGTCAGAGGATGCTACATCGATAACAAAAGAATCTATATATTTATCAATGCAAACATCTCTTGAAGCGTCATCTCTTTTTATATCTTCGGCATGTCTCACATCATTAGCCCAGTTGTCAGAAGATATGGATTCAATTGCTTCTTTGACCAAAGGAAGCAGGTCTGATTTTTTAAAATGATTCTTCTTTTGCCACGTATGATTTCACCTGCGCCCATATCAGTTCTGTTGCATTATACTGGCAGTGATATGTAGCAGTCTAACCACTATGTCCATGATCTCTTGCCAGTCTGTCAATCACGTAATCATTTTCTTTACATGAATGTCTTTGCAACTTTACTAATTTTTTATTAGCCAGTCTTTAACTTCATCCTTTTTGGCAGACATTGTCGGAGGTTTATTAATTCGAACTGAATGATAAGAAGCGTTATCCAACACTATGATGGCAGATGGCCCTATATTGGGAAGAAGCTGGGTTTTAAACCATTTTTCAAACACTGCAGAATTCATCTGAATTTCTAGATTGCGTATCCCTTGTCAGCTGGGTGCTTGATCATTGATAAAAATATTACCCAGAAATGTGGTTAATATTGCAACCAATATTGTGATTGTGTCTACTTACTCTCAATGTTATTGATGTACAATTAGAAGGAATAAATCATAGGTAAAAATTTTTATTCTGTCACGCCTCTCTCTCTCTCTCTCTCTCTCTCTCTCTCTCTCTCTCTCTCTCTCTCTCTCTCTCTCTCATTTTTTTTTTTGCCCAGCTAGTGGAATAGTAAGCGGAACCATAAAAATGATGAACATTCTTTATGATTAGTTTTCTGACGAATATACAAATAATTTTTAACTATAATACACAACTGTGATGTAGCTGTCCTTTACAGATTCAAACAGAATTAGAGAAAATGACAAAAAAAAAAGACTGTCATCCTCAATCAGTGCAGTGCTTATACCTCTGGCAACACTAAACCCCGATATATAGTACTTATCCTATGTTTATTTATTTGTGTTGTTACATTAATTGCATAATATCTATATCACGGATCGCTACTATCACAATATTATCATATAAATAAAACAGGTTAATTTGCAGCAAAACAACAAATACAAACGCTATTACAATGATTGTTTACGATTTCGTGCGTCTGGTAGCATGCTACGGGTGACTACCGTCTGAAAACCCTCCGGATTGTGGTAAGTGTGAGGTCTCATCTCGGCCGTAATCAAAGGGTTAATACTACTGTCAATGCAATCTGATAATGTTCATAATGGCAGGGATTGTGACAATGATTTTAATGCTATGCCCGACAATTGATATTATCACGAATTAATTTCGGAGTTTCGGTATTAGTAGAGTTATTTATATAAATACGTCATCAAATTATCAATTATTCGGAACCGTTTATAACTTAAAGCCTCTAATTAGTTTGTGTGAGGCCGAATCATAATGCTGCATCAGCGAATTTAGCTCTAACGCTAATTGTAGGTAACAGGCTATTTTCATTAACTGCCATTAAATATAATCGTTATCATTTTCGAATCAGCCATCAGTATTATTTTAGCTATTCCTAAGATGTTAAAACTAATGCTCACACGAAATTGCAGTCGTAAAAATGAGCAATAAAGTTGGAAAATAAACGCCAGAGGTCAGAACATTATCAAACATATATATAAACAATAATCGTGAGAGTTTATATGATATTAATTTTATTTTCAGTCAAGTAATAAATAGTTGTCACTTTTTCTTAACAAAAGCTGATAATATTCAAATAGATAAGTTAAACTTTTCATTTACTGTACAAACTTCATTAATTTTTCTAGCACTAATAATCACCAAGACAAAATTAATGGACAGAAAACAGAAAGAAGGCTCAGTTAAAAGCAAAATAACAGTGACCATGAGTAACAGAGTTGTTATACTTTATCTTAGTTAACAGCTTGTTTGACTGATTAAAGTACACGAAGGAATTGCTCGTATGACAACAAAGTAAATAGCACGCTGTTGGCCCAGCGTTCGACTCTCCGACCGGCTAATGAAGAATTAGAGGAATTTATTTCTGGTGATAAAAATTCATTTCTCATCATAATGTGGTTCGGATTCCACAATAAAAGTTGTAGGTCCTTTGCTAGGTAACCAGTTGGTTCTTAGCCACGTAAAATAAATCTAATCCTTCGGGCCAGCCCTCTCTAGGAGAGCTGTTAATCAGCTCAGTGGTCTGGTTAAACTAAGATATACTTAACAAAGTAAAAGTCATATTTCATGATTCCTTTCTTTTGTAGACTGCTGGCGTTGGCAGTTGTCTTAATTAACTACATAATGATTTTATTTCTCGGACAGTTTAAGTGAAATATTGTTATTTACGTTTAATTACATGTTATACTCGTATGCCGTTCTGTAATCAAAATTTAAACAAAAATGTACCAAGAGGGAGGCTCGTCTTTAACTTTCATATTAACAAGAAACAGTGGGAGAAGAGAAATATTAATGTTATGAGAAATTACTTATTGCACATTTTCATTTTTCAAAGCGGAAATACTAATTTATTTCCTTATAGAAACATAACATATAATTTTGACTGCCAATTTTCCGGCAAATGCACTGGAACTAATTTATTAAGAGAAGATATATCTAATTCATTATGACTTCACAGTCAGGCGCTCTTATAAATTTCAGTTTTCTTATGCACCACGTTCCGTGACTCAAAATGCGGAAACTCAAAAAAGCTTTCAAAATAAGCACATGCAGTGTTCAAGCGAATTTACCCGCTGTTTTTTCTTCACACTGATCCATTTTATTTTCTGCTCGAGAGAGAAGTGAGAGAAATGAAGATTCAGTTCAACATGCACAGATTTTCTTTATAAATGGATTTGGAGAACTGTTATCTCTTACAATTTTGTTGTAAAGGAGAGGAAAATTAGAATGATTTACAATTTCACACGTAAATTTCTTATATGGAGTTTGCGTGTGAAAATAATTAATGGTTAAAAACTTTTATGCAAAAAAGGTATGAAGGTGCAAGCATATAAATGAGAAAAATGTAAAAACCTTGAGAGAAAACAATAACCTCTTTGAAATCAAGGCACGTGGAAAGCAATGCAGATCCTCACATGCTTTTAACATTTCCGAAACAAGGGCGCCTTTGAAGTTCTCTTTTACTTGTCAAGAAAATAATGGAGTCATCACAGTCCGGTTCAGCAAGCAAAATTTATCACTAGTTCCCAAGTTTTGAAAAGTTGATAATGTCACTGTATAGAAAACACCCTGATGTTTTCTAACATCCCTCTTTAATAACGTTTTGGTGGAAAAAATAACGAATGTCCGTTCGTCAAACTGAAGATAGCGAATAAGTACTTTCACTGAGACAAATTCACTAGTTCATTGCTGCACTTACAAAGACCCATATGAACACACCCGCACTCAAATACGCGCGCTCAGAAACGCGCCGGCGCTTGGATGGATTTTACTGAATGTTCCTAATCGCTTCGCCTTGCTCGGAAAATAAATGCAGGCCGGGTCGGCAGTGAGGTGATGGTTATGACAACTGAATCACGATGGTTTAAAATCTATCCCTTGTATATTAATATAGGTTGATCACCAAGCTCTCTGGTGCTTTTCATTGTTATCAACTGTAGAGCAAGTATGATGTTCATCAAGAGTTGTACTAAATGTCATAAAGGGTGTTCTTGCTAGTTATGAGAGTTTATAGCTCTTTTTTTACTAACTTTTGTCTCTCTTTTTTTTGTATTCTTACAGTTTTTGTTAAGCTAATCTCATAGAAAAATAAAAAAGGAATTCTAGAAAAGATATTTTGAGAGCAATATTTGAAATAGAATGGGTCATTTACGAATAACGGTGGCACACCTGTGTATTATCCGATATCTTGCCCCAACAAGCGTACCAAACCACAAATATCAATTTCTTATATATGTGCATAATCGGAGGTGCTTATGTTGGCTGCAGTGAAGCCGCGCAAGCGAGTCCTTCGATAACCTCAACACTTGAAGAAGCTTAGGTTAATTCGTAACGTTATTTCATTTAGAATAAACAAACTCATTTTTCATTTATTTAGATTTAAATGTTTGATGGTGATTGTCATAAGATATCTGGAAATTCGCCATGTGACACAGTCATAAGTAATGGGTCTATCATTTGTAAGATTAGATTTTACACTTTTTTTTTTTTAAACACCAACTGGATAGTAGGGGATAATATTATTTATTTTAATGAACAATGGCCATGTTTCATGCGTCGTTAGACGAAGTGAATAAAACAAAATTTCAAAAAATAAACTGAATTGCAGCTTAAAAAAGCAATGACTTTTTTAAAAATATATATTATTTGTACAGTCACTCAAAAATGTTCTTCAACAGACTTAAAAACTATTCGGACAACAGCTTATGATAGTGACATCTGGCGCTATTTGGCAACTCTGTCGTAAGCGCACGAAACAAACACAGTCAAGACTGGGAAAAATTATAGTTTCTTTATTTCTCTCTTCATCATTATTATAATTACTTGATTTAATCATTTATTCTCTCTCTCTCTCTCTCTCTCTCTCTCTCTCTCTCTCTCTCTCTCTCTTTCTCTCTCTCTCTCTCTGCCACTAAGTATCTATTGGGTGTAACCTGATTTTCTCCCTATACTGTACCAATGGGTTATTTATCCACGAAGAAGAAAGTCTCTAAAATGACTCCCATAAGGACTGAATGGATGACTAATTATAGTTTTTTATTTGACTCTTTTACTCTAGCATCATAAGCAAAATTTTTCAAAATTTTTTTTATTTTTTTATATTGTTAACCGTATGATTAGTAACCAAAATCGAATAAGTAAAGCATATATATATGAAAAAGTAAATTATTGTTAGGGAACGAAAACTTCTGGAACATGTTGCAAGACATTTTTGAGTGATTTATTCAATTTTAGAAAACTATGTAAAGATATTTGTTTGGCATTTTTATATATATATATATATATATATATATATATATATATATATATATATATATATATATATATATATATACATATACATATATTTTTATGTATATATATATATATATATATATATATATATATTATATATATATATATATATATATATATATATATATATATATATATATATATATATATATATATATATATATATATATATATATATATATATATATATATATATATATATATATATATATTATATATATATATATATATATATATATATATATATATATATATATATATATATATATACATATATATATATATATATATATATATATATATATATATATATATATATATATATATATATATATATGTATATATATATATATATATATATATATATATATATATATATATATATATATATATATATATATATATATATATATATATATATATATATATATATATATATATATATATATATATATATATATATATATATATATATATATATATATATATATATATATATATATATATATATATATATATATATATATATATATATATATATATATATATATTTTTATGTATATATATTTTTTTTTTTATGTCAAATTTATTTATTTTACATAGTTTTCTAGGCTTTATAACATAATATATATTGTTAGTAGTCATTACTTTTTTAATCTGCAGTTCAATTTCTTTCTGAATTTTTTTTTTTATTTACTTAATTTTGTCTAACGACGCATGAAACATGGCCATGTTCATCTCAAAAATAATTTCATATATAATATATATATATATATATATATATATATATATATATATATATATATATATATATATATATATATATATATATATTATGGATGGGGCAAAGTGGAATTTAGAATTACCCTCGTAGCCAACTGTGGTAGTGCGACTTGTTTGAATGTTTTTTTTTTTTTGCTTGGGTTCGGTAGGTGATCATTTCTACATAAAATTTCCGCCGAAGTAGAGAGTCTTAGGTCAAAAACATCACCATGCCGTAGGATGGCCCGGCGAACGTCCAACTTCGATTTACTTCAACCGTTGTTGAATCAATTTGTCTCTTGCAGAGTTGCAACAGAATGACTGAAAAGAAAAATATTGCTGAAAGAGTCAAATATGATGGTACCTTCATTCAGCAGCTGTCAAACTTCTAATTAACTGATTGTTGAGGAGAAGGGTGCCTCATCTCACCAAATCCACGTCTTGAATAAACGTGTAAAAGCAGCCCGAGTTGTCGGTCTCTAACTCCCAAATCCCCTTTTGCTTTTCTTTATCTTACTAATTGAAGCTAAAAGTTGCCCTGTTTTTTATATAAAGAATCGTGCCAGTCCATCCACTGTTCACAGTCAGAGTAATCTTCCATTTGTTTTGGGAAAGATAAATGGAATTTATTCACATTGTCTTGTCAAAGATAAATGGAATTTATTCACATTATCTTGTCAAAGATAAATGGAATTCATTCAAATTTTTTTGTCAAAGATAAATGGAATTCATTCACATTATCTTATCAAAGATAAATGGAATTCAATCACATTATCTTGTCAAAGATAACTGGAATTAATTCACATTATCTCGTCAAAGATAAATGGAATTTATTCACATTATCTTGCCAAAGGTAAATGGAATTCACATTATCTTGTCAAAGATAAATGGAATTTATTCACATTATCTTGTCAAAGATAAATGGAATTTATTCTCATTATCTTGTCAAAGATAAATGGAATTTATTCACATTATCTAGTCAAAGATAAATGGAATTCGTTTACATTATCTTGTCAAAGATAAATGGAATTTATTCACATTATCTCGTCAAAGATAGAAATTCATGCTTGGCTGATGTAGAAAAAATGAAGGTATCGGCGTCCGGTCCTCCAGAATCAACGTTAAGTCTCAAGTCAATACGGTTCGGAACCCTTTAGGATTTCCAGTATTTGGATTTTCATCCGATGTTGTGAGGTCCTTTTTTTTTTTTTTGTTTGACAGATAGCAGTTTTTTTTTTTTAGTCAGACACAGGGAAATTCCCTGTATCTGTTTGAATCGGAATTTATCAGAACACCACATTCGCTTCCATGAAAGCGAAATTATCGCCGCAGAACCTGAATAATTCATGACTGTGATAGAGTTTATCTTAATGGGCTTCGTGATGGTCTTGACTCTGATTCTGATCATCTCCTCAAAAGTTAGCGGAATATAGATGCTGGGAAAAATTACCTTGCAATCCTGATTGAGATACTAAAAAAGAAAGATACAATGGATGAAAAATTGTAAGGCTAGTCCCATTTTTTGTATATTGGTATTACCATTATTTCATTTGTTTATTTTTCTGCTAAGGGTTACTGACATCTGGGCCTTACATGTATTACGGAAATCAACACTTTGATAACCATCCCCACCCGCCCGCGAACTCGGCTCATTTGAGAAAGCAGCCATTCGTCAAAGTTATTCTGTTCAACGTATTGAATTATTTACTTAAAAATAATTTGTTTTAGTTTATGCGGCGAAATCATAGAACTGTAATCTTATTTTTTTCATCGTATTTACTTGCCAACGAAATGGGTACATTTACACAATTAAGGATACACCAAAAAGCAATTAGGCCGATCACCGATTTCCGATTAATCGGCTTTGTCTAATCGGCCACCGATTATTCATAAAGTAATTATGTCTCATGATGAGGAAATTTGTCTTGCAATTGATTATATGTAATAAAATATTCATAAATAATCACAGTAATGGAGCTACCATTGGAGAGCACACGATGATAGAATTAGGCTGATTTTGCTGTAGTCTCTACATCTGATTGCCACTGAACTGTCTTTCAGCAATACAGCCTCTTGTTACACACACACGTCAACAGTCGGTCCTCCACACAGGTTTCCGTGTAGTGTAATCACTGTGTGACCGTAACAACATGTGGAGGAGATAAATTAAGTAGTCATCATTTTCTCACCTAAAAGAACTGGGAATGGACGTACTCAGAGGATATAGGGTACTTCATATTTATTAGAAGCGTCCAGAAATGACAGCTTATATCATTCCGAGTAGAAAAACACGTGGTCATTTGCAGGTGTAAATGATGTGTGAATGATGTTTACAGATTCACATGGTTTCATGTTATTCTGATTACTAAGCTCCAGAGT
>NC_089795.1:8262791-8285291 GCF_040412425.1 Macrobrachium rosenbergii | reverse complement strand
TATGCCTCGCTGACGCCACCGCAGATCTGGTAAATAGTGGTGTGAAAAACACTGATTTATTCATAGTTTGCAGGCTTTGATTTGTGGTTGATAGGAAGAATGATTATGAAATAATATAAGCCAATACAGAAAGATCTTATTTTAGATTGTGTAAGGAATTTTGTTCTCTTTTGCTCAAGAAAAGAGTCCTTTAAGATGACAGTTGCAGAGATATATAAGCTTATTAGCAGTTATCATACGTCGTTGTATCGTTTGGTACTTTGAAGGAAGGTCACAGAAAGGCACAAGAATGCGCTTCATTTAAGAAGAAGATGAGCAACATATTAGTGTCCGTTCCTTTGTAATGCTTGAAATTCGTAATTTCCAAAACCCCCCATCCTCTCATCGGGTAAGAGAATATTCCACAGAACGTCCGGATGAGAGTGATATTTGGTATTGTATAAAATAAATTTCAAGACTAAATACGAAACTCCTGTCAAAATAATTATGAAGAGAAGCACTACTGTACACTTAGGATTAGAGAATGTGAAGTTTTCCGGAAAGGAGGAAAGGATGAATGAAAACAGAATAGGAGATAGAACAGGATAGAATAAAGTCACTGGATTAGAAAAAGGTTAATATTTGACACTATTAGCATCCAGCTGAAAAGTGTAACGCCTCAATTATCTATACTCATCGCCACATTAGTCACTTAGTCAATCCATCGTAGCCAGAGCCCCGAAGCTTCATATTGGATATTCAATTTGGTTATGTAACAACAAAGTGAATAACATAAAAACACATTTCCTTCTCAGTTCATTGGTTGTATTTAGTGCTATACTCCCCTCTGCTAAATTTTCAGTACGACTTATGGCTCGGATAAACTTGTAAATGGACTTCATTGGGAATAATAATAAATCTGGTACATAAAGTTAATGTGTATCCATAATTTTTTTTTCACCCCAATCACTGTATAATCATTTCTTGCTAACTGCATTTGCCATTAGCAACGTTTCTCGTTGATTACTCGAAGTGAACTTAGTTTCCAGCCAGGATACTGACTTAGTTTTAAAAGTGATTACTTTTAATTTATGGAAGAATGTTAAAAAAACAAGATACCCACAATGATATGTCAAAATTATACGTTGAAATTACTCTCCAACCCAAATATAATGTTTTTATTTTGCCGTTAAGAAATGCCCACTGATACGAAAGCTTAGAAATAAACTCATTTCGCACCACAGAAACTGAAATAATTTCTTTTTATTTCTTAAAGTTGAGTACTATTCCTGCCTACTACTGCGCGTTAAAAAATAAGGAAAAAGACAAAAACACTTTTATGAATATCACTAAGGCAGGGTATTCACGATCAGGTTTACCTGTCAGTCCATTTGTCACTTTATCGAAACTGACGTCAAAACTTACGTGTGGACGACAGTTTGTGGGCGGAGTCAGTCCATTCGCCAGAACGGATGAACTGATGGAATTATCTAAGGTTCATCCGACTGACTGACAGGTGATTGCACGTGTGGACTCAAGGGGGGTAAGCAACGATTTTGTGGCACTTCGCCGCTGGATCTCGTCTGGGAAGGATCACAGCTGGTTGGACCAGAATAGGAATGAACTTTGTATAGCCTAATTCTTTTCATTGTTAGACCCTGTGGCGCTATTTGTAGACAGTTGTGAGTGCTAATCATATGATAAAGAATATATATATATATATATATATATATATATATATATATATATATATATATATATATATATATATATATATATATATATATATATATATATATATATATATATATATATATATATATATATATATATATATATATATATATATATATATATATATATATATATATATATATATATATATATATACACACACACACACACACACACACACACACACACACACATATATATATATATATATATATATATATATATATATATATATATATATATATATATATATATATATATATATATATATATATATATATATATATATATATATATATATATATATATATATATATTTCCATGTGATACAGACAATTTGGTAGAGGGCCTAGGCCAGTGTCCTGCCTTTTTATGAAAGGTGTTATTAGTGCAAGAAGGCTTCACAGTCCATTTCATAAATTACTGGAGCAACCCCCAGGTCTAAATTAACCTTATTCATTAATATTGTATGAGAATAGACATCTCTCTTTACTAGGCAATATTTAGACCATACTCTGTAACACCCATTTGTTTCTTTCCAAATTTTATGTGTATTACCACAGCAGCTAGTCTTTGTAGCTCCACCTCCTCATCAGTCAGGGGAGTTTCCATCGCTGCCATATAGTGTTTCCACGACGAAGCCAGGGCGGGCACTGAGGGAGATGACCTCAAGTTGACGGTACGACTGACAGTTCTACTCTTTACATGTGGACGCTCACCCGTCGAACGGTCGTGGGTGAACTGACAGGTAAACCTGATCGTGGATACCCGGCCTAACTTGCTAATTGATATATATCTTAAGTAAGCCTAGTCAAGTTAGTTGTCATGCTAGTGCTTATTTCAGTCATTTCAAATATGAATAGATTTAATTTAAAACAGTTTGTTGAAAATGCAAAATAACATAGATAAAAAGTAAAATTAAGTAGCTAAAGTTAACAGAAAACACAAAAATAAAACAACAGAAAAATATAGATTTTATTACTCTTTGCACAATTATGATAAATTGCATTTCCTGTAATATACATTATATTGTATTTATGCCACCTATCCTGTAGAAGAGGAAGTGGCTGCCTTTCCTGGCAATAATGTTACGTTATACATATACAGTATATTGAAATTTGTCGTTATTAACGTGGGAGGAAAAATTAAGGATATTTTTATAATTCCTGATTGCTTTTTTTAATCTGAACGTTATTATTGCTATTATTCAGGCACCGTTAAATCTAAAGAATAAATGTACACGAAGTGCTTAATGCATGTGATATATCATGGGTAATATGCGGTTCCAAGGCTATTCATTTGTTTCCTGTTATCATTTAAGAACGCAAGTACGCTAATAACTGTTATTACATTACAATAGTAATAATAACCAAATGCACGAAACAAATGTTTGCAGTTTAACTTTATTGCTGACTTGTGTTGTTAAAAAGGAGCTTTAACAAACCCAATTACTGAATTATGCTTATTTCTCTTCACCTCTATGTTAATGGTAAACAATTTAGGTATCATATTTACAAGGGGCATCAACTGTGGGTAATTATCGCCCTTGATTTTTGTTTTATTTTGCGACAATTGATTAAAAGGAATAAATGAGAAATGTTTCATAATATACCCAGTATATTATTTCATATAAAGAGAATATCTTCAAATTTCTTTGCTTATCATTTAGAGCTGTACATTCTGGGTATATGTTAGTTCTTTAAATAGGACAGACGACCAGTGATCAGGGAATTTTAGTTCCCTCTTGTAGCGTTTCACAAATCACAATTAAAGCATTTTAGATTCGAGTTAACTATCGAAGCAGGAGAATTAAAACTTTAAAACCATTCCACAATTACAGGAACCATTAACATACAAATAATGTATACTATAATTATAACACCTGATGAAATATAATACAGGTTGCTTGAAATGCTGGTATGTAGTCTTTCATTTCTACTTGTATATTCTTGAAGGCATAGAATTAGTTGTCTATAAAAAAATTGAAAATATCTTAAATTTATTAGGCCTAAAACCGTGATACATCTGTTATCATTGCAGTAAATTATGCAGGTCAGAATCGTCTAAAAGGAGCTGCAATTGAGATTCGGAACGTTGGGGAGCGGGGAGGGGGTGGCGTGAGAAGCAGAGGAATCGGCGAGTTTCAAAGATCAGTTATGTTTTCACTAAAGATAAAAAAAGTAAAAAATGCGCCGAACTTTCTTTGGCGCAGTCGAGTTTTCTGTACAGCCTGTAATGCCGCATGAACGAAGGCCGATGAAAGTTTCAGCGACGGTCATGTAGCGTTGCCAGACGCATGATTATGGCTAACTTCAACCTTCAATAAAATAAAAACTACTGAGGCTGGAAGGCTGCAATTTAGTAAGTTTGATGATTGGAGGGTGGATGATCAACATAGCCATTTGCAGCCCTCTAGCCTCAGTAGTTATTTAGATCTGAGGACGGACAGAAAATGTGCGGACGAACAGACAAAGCCATCTCAATAGTTTTCTTTTTCAGAAAACTAAAAAGGTTCGCTGAAGACCTCTTCAGCAGCCGCGGTCTTCGACTTCTAGGAAATCTCTCGCCTCCTTTATGCCTTTATGGTTTTTACTCTTTGTGCGCGAGGCAGCTTTATATTTGTCTGAAATTCATTTTCTCTTCTCATTTGAAATTCCTTTATGATTAAACAGATATTTTTCTTGCTCTGAATGTGTGGTTCCAGACTTCTAGAAATGCACAATAAACGCGTCGTATGTTTTATCATTCAAACGCATCTCTCTCTCTCTCTCTCTCTCTCTCTCTCTCTCTCTCTCTCTCTCTCTCTCTCTCTAAAATCTGCAGTCAATATTAAAATGATCTTACTTATAAGAATAACGGCTCGATTCATAAGAATGAGATAATATTTTACTTGATAACCATCGACATCTAAATTCACATAACTACGTTCAATAGGTAAAAAAAAAGAGAGTGAATCAAAAAAAGAGAGTGAATCATTTCACCCTAACTTACTATTTCAAGAACCTTTAAAATTGACCAGCTTCTCGGATTAAATGAAACAGTCTCGATATTTAGTGTTTGTCCCGACTTCGCGGCAGGTGTAAAAAGCTTATCCCGAAAGAGAGAGAGAGAGAGAGAGAGAGAGAGAGAGAGAGAGAGAGAGAGAGAGAGAGAGAGAGAGAGAGTAAAACAAAGAACCTGTAAATCTTCTTTGGAAGTGGGGTAAGAGTTTTTCCTTTTTTTTTTTCTCTCTACGAACCTTACCAAATCTGACTTGACAAAGATGTATATTGCACATATCAAAAGACATTGTATTTTGGATGCATCACAAAACCTGCTGAGGACAGAAAGGAAATCAAGTTTGTGACGGAAGTTGTACGATATTGTTTACCTCATAGAGGTACAGGATTAAGGATCTTCTTCTTTTAACGTGCTTTTTATCCATTTATGGGGTAAGCACGATGCCTTCTTTTGAAAGACTTTGATGTGGCTTTGGGGTAGACTGTAGTCTCGATTGGTTGTCCTGTCTGTCATCGCTTAGATCCCGGTAGCGTATGTACATGTATTGTACCAGTCACCAGCGCCCTTTCTCCAAGCAGCGAGGAGTCATCGCGCAGTTTAGGTCGACAGTCGAGACGTGTGAGGTGTCTGCTATGTTTTTAGAAGGTTTTGGAGTGGCTTTGTTTGTGTGTGTATTAGTCTGTAATACCCATTTGCTTTAAGCAAACCTATCCGTTGATTACATACATAATCCCGAGGTGTCTACACGGATTTAGGATGCTAGACCTCAAATGAGTACCTAGGGAAATTCTGAAATTTTGCCACACATCTTCTCTGTTCTCAGGCAATAAGGCAGTGTGGGCTGTGGGGACAAAGGGAGAAAACAGAGCATTTTCAGACACACACGGGAAAACGGTGGAAATCTCATAGGGATAGGATGTGCAGCACAAAATGTCCTTGAAGTTTTGCTATTTGTTTCGAATCCACAGTTGCGATCATTTACAAGTACTTTTCACTTTTTTTAGCTATTGTATTTCTCACATGAACGAACTTTGTGACGTAGCGGAAGTAAACTATAACAGAAATGTTCAGCGCGGCGAGAGTATACGGCACTTTTCCTGTTTTTGAGGAATTTCTCTCTTTTTTTTTTTTGCTACTTTATTTTACAATAATAATTGCTAAAAAAAATTGAGTATTTGAGGAGCCAAGAAATGAAATATATTTATGGTTTGCCCATGGACAGTTTTGTTTATTCATTGAAAATATCCTGAAAATGGCTAATGAACTAACTAACAAATGTGTAAGAGAGCAGAGATAGCAGAATTAATCACAAGGAACATATGTGATGTCATGTAGGTCAGAAGAAATTGGATATATCGTCAACTCTTTAAGGATGAAACCGCAACTATCTATGGAAGATTTTTGTTTAATAAATCAAGTAGGCGCCCCCGCGCCTTCCCCGACTCCCACCCCTCCGTCTTGAGTAGGTAGTGGAGAGCTCACAGTATATGGCCAGAAGCAGAGAGAAGGGCAGAATGTATCAAAACCATACATGCGGAAAGGAAAAGCTCGATTCACTTCTGAAGCGAGATAAGCTTGACGTTCACGAATCTAGTGAAAGAGATCTTTCACTTCCAAATATTATTCATGCCACTAAGTTTCTTGACCTTGCACCACAGAACCTATGGCGGGAATCTTCCCTACCATGAATAATGCTTGGCTCCAACTCTGGAGTCCCATTAAAAAAAAATATATCAAGATAAAGAGGGACACTGAGATATTGAAAAAGTACTTAAGATAAATGTTCATAAAGGTAGCTACATGCTGACATTATTTAAGTAACATTTACAATCCCTTTTTTCTAATTTGTTGATAAACCAGAGAGTAAAGCTATAAAATGATGCTTTTACTTTTCCATAATAAAAATATAATGTATTTATTACAAGAATACACAGTATACTATATGATATGAATGCCTCGGAAATAAATCTTTACAAATAGAAAATTATGCTACCATTTAATCGTTTGAAAAATCCTGCCTTATTGACTGACAACGGCCTTTTTAAAGCAAGCCATTATACTTTCTTTCACAATGTTTTCTCTTTATGCATATCTTTATAAATTTACATCCCCCTCTCTCTCTCTCTCTCTCTCTCTCTCTCTCTCTCTCTCTCTCTCTCTCTCTCTCTCTCTCTCGTTTTTATCATAAATGTAGGTAAATCAGTTGTCGCTAATCGTTAAAATTAATTTTCCTCATAAAATAAATACTCTCTAATTATAATGAAGTCGACAATTTCCTTTTCATTCTTACATTGTTTACCCAAAAGGTCGTTTATGCTTGATGTTGTCTGCATTAATGTCTCTGAACAATTTAACTATTCTTTCTTAATAAGAGCAGTTTGTGTGTGTGTGTGTGTGTTATATAAAAAAATGTGAAATTAAATCCCCTATACAAAAATAAAGTTTATTCAACAAGAAAATCAACTTAAAGAGGTTAATTATGGTAACCTGTCATAATGAAAGAAAATGATAAAAAGATACAAACAAATAAAGACTAACGGAACTATCTCCCGTCTCTACATTGTCACTACAAAAGTCCCCTCAATTGGCTGTATTCTCACAACAGCCAAATTCCAATAAGCTTATACATGAGCCCATATTTGCCATACATGGGGCACATGTCATTCATGCCCATTGATGTGAAACATCTGTGAAAGAAAAATATCTCCTATTAAACCTGGACACATTATGTTTTCACACCATCAAAACACATGAAAATAACAAATGGTACAAGATGAAAATAAGGCAGTTGATGATACAGAATAAAAATAGAAAATAGGGCGACTAAAATTTATCTTCAAGACTCACCATTCAGGCGACAATTCTAACCCAAGCGTCCTGGCTATGTCAAGGTTTAAAGCAGAATAAAATATTATTCCACAAAAGGTTTCTGCTCGAGGCTCACACAGGTATGTACAAACGAACCCACATGCCTCAGTGCCCCGCCTATAAACCACTTAAAATGAGAAATTCCTTGTAAAATGTTCCAAAGAGGAATGTGGAGGTATATCTGTTGTCATGGCTCGTCGATAGGCGACCTCACCCCACCTCAGGTTGATGAACTCTTCATTACCTGCGCGCTTACGTGTCGCCATTAATCACACGAGTAAACATATTTTCCAGCACTGAACATCGCACTGCTCTCGTAACCAACAGGAATGTCACGACTTCATAAAATATATCTATCTATCTGTCTATCTATATGTCTGTATATATATATATATATATATATATATATATATATATATATATATATATATATATATATATATATATATATATATATATATATATATATATATATATATATATATATATATATATATATATATATATATATATATATATATATATATAAATTGATGTACTTCTATGCGTAGTGTATGTGTGATAAAGCTACAAATGGTAATGAAGGTAAATTTCACGAATACTTCTTTCATCACCGATTGTGAAATCCAGTTTATCCGCGAAGATGCAGGAAAACATCTCATGTATATTCCATAAATTTTTCATCCGAGTTAATTATGCAGCAAAAGGTCTGCATACCATTTGTGTAATAAGCTGAATAGCTTCTTCCTCTTTGACATAAATTTTGATTCGCTGATATTATTCCTTCGCCTCTTTTTTAATATCGAATGAAATTATTTTCAAAACGTCATAAATCTAATATCAGCTCTGTAAATTATGTATCTACTGTAATGAAGGTTAATATAACACACGTACTAATGATTCTAAACTGCCATTAAACTAATCAACGCCAGTTTGAGCCAAGCAGTAAATACCATTATGTTCCGCTGAAAAGGTTTAACCATTTAATGGAATAGCCTGCATGGATACCATGTTATGCATTACAGTTTAATTAGCAGTTTCAATCCCGCAGTGATCTGGTATGTTTTGCCATGTGACCGGTAAATTTCACCTACTTTATTGGGTTCTGATACGTGACTTTGTACGAAAACCTGCCCGAATTTCAACAAATATTGAAAATCCATTAATTTCTCCATTTGCCATGCGTGTAATTATGCAATTGGAATGCCTTTCATTTGTTAATTAATAATGTGAATTGATTTTCGAATAAATTAAGGATGTTTATCGGTATAGCTATTGGTATAGTGATTATAATACATGATTCATTTCTGTATGTATCCACACACACACACACACACACACACACACACACACACATATATATATATATATATATATATATATATATATATATATATATATATATATATATATATATATATATATATATATATATATATATATATATATTACATCTGTGACGAACTATGTGCTGGCTTGTTAAAAGCACATTCGCTCCACGTGCATTTGCGTTGACGTCGGAAGTTTACACTGTTAGATACAGCGGGTATCTGACGCATGCATTTGAGCAACGTTTCCTGACCATGATCTAAGTGCGTGGAGACAGCGTGACCTTCGAACATTGAACCAGTGTCGTCACATTTCCGGGAAGAAGTAATTAAGTGAGTGCATATGTGTGCTGCACTCCCTAATGGTATATTATCAGAGAAACAGACAATCATGGGGGACTTCATTTTGTGACTGGGTCTGATTTGTTTGTTGTGCAGTGTTGAATGACCGCCACTGGAAGATCTGTTATTTGACACCATAGAAAAGTGAGTAAGAAAAATTCATAAACACTTATATCTTTTCCAGGCATTATGTGGAAATACCAAGTTGTGCTGCAATGAAATTCCTCTGTGTCTCCAATATGCATTTTCCCATTCTGTTCTCCTTAGTGCATTTTTCTGTTTTGAATATTGATGTCATTTAACACCGTTTCAGGTTTTAATATATGATATGTTTCTTTTAACAGGAATTTCGGGTTCTTCCTGTGAGGACGAATATTTTGGAAGTGGTGTTCTTTTAAATGTTATATGACATTTATTTTGGTCTAGAATAATTTATATCCTTTTTCCTTTGGTGACAAGGGTGTTAGTCACTAGTATTGGTTGGTCTAAATCAGTAGTCTGAATATTTGTGCATCAGAATTTCCTCTAGTGATGATTTCCATTTATAGAGGGTGGAATTCACTCCATTTCATGACAGTAGTTTTTGCTGTTACTTTTGTTAAATTTGCAAATAAAGTCTAGTTTTGTACCTCTGTTTGATTCCAGTAGGCCTTTGTCTGAGGATAGATTCGGTGAGAGGGGTCGACAAGGGAGAAGGAATTTGCTGACCCAGGATGGGGGCCACCGCTACCAGAGAATCTTAGGAAAGTAAGTTGATTGATGCTGTTCTTAAAACAGATGCAGCAATAGACCTATTTGACCTGGGTATATGGTCATTAACATATATATATATATATATATATATATATATATATATATATATATATATATATATATATATATATATATATATATAGATAGATATATAGAGATAGATAGATAGATAGATAGATAGATAGATAGATATTAGTGATTAATCCATAGTTTTCGAGGTCACTGAATGAATAGTGACACTCCCGATGCCCTCTAAGTCCAAGGTCAGCCCCGATAGGAAGGGGTGAGGTATAAAATGTCAAAAAAGTTGGTCAACGCAATTGAAGGAACTACCTTAACAGGATATGAAGAGGGGGTGCAACAGTTTTTATTCCTCGGATAACACTCATTCCGACGGATCTCTCATTTAACTTTAAGAGATCGCAATTTCCAGTGAGACTTGCTTTCTCGATCACGAAAAACAGGTCACAGGGCCAGTCTATTAAGTACTGTGGAGTGGATTTGAGATCGTTATGTTTTTTACACGGACAACTTATGTTGCTTGCTCAAGGGTGGGTTCACCCAAGAATTTGTTTATTTTTGCTCCTGATGGTCATTGAAACTAAAATTGTTGTTTACAATCAAGTGCTATGCTAAAGTAGTATTATAGTGAATTTGTGAGAGATTTTACTTAATAATGTGTATACTATGTTTATATTTTCAAAAACCTATAAATAAAAATTCTTTGACATTACACTATAGACAGATTTGATTCCTTTTCCGGTCCAATAGAAGGTTGGGTTAAATAGATATCCAGCTGTGTTCTATTTTGGGTGTGTTCTACGCTTTGAGTTTTTACTGTGCAACGCCGGGTACGTCAGCCAGTATACACACACACACACACACACACACACACACACACACACACACACACACACACACACACACATATATATATATATATATATATATATATATATATATATATATATATATATATTTATATATATTACATCATGATGAGTATCTGGATAAATTCAGGTTTTTGTTTTTCATTTATTTCATTTTTACACTGATTACTTTAAGGCGCATTATATGCAAGTTTTCTATCTCAATTACTTTTCGATTAATGCAAAAACATTATGTAAAACATCAAATAAAATTCAGAACCTTAAATGATGGTATATGTCCCTCTTGAAAGTGAAAATCAGCCACCACACTCAAATTTAATCAAGGTCGGATTTTCCCATCATTCTACCTCCGATACATTTTCTCCTCTGATTGATTGCTCAGATATTTCTTTGTTAAGAGAAACGAGGCAAGTTTCCCTGTCGGAAGAAATGATTCCATTACAACTTGAGATTGATTTAATTCTCAGGAATGTATATAGGTTAAGGATGCATAAATATTTTTTATGGATGGATACGTGCTGTACTGATATAAAAAAATATCTAAATGACATATAAAAAAATCATCAAATAACAAAATTTCATAGGGAAAAGATATGTCCTTAAAGAGAATAGGGTAATATTAATGTTAACATAAATATGAGAAAGTCCTTACCAAGAATAATAACAGCACTAAGAGAAACAACGGTGATTACATGGATCCCTGACATGATTGCAATGGTTGTTACAAGGGGAGAGTGGTAGGGGACTGGATGTAAGATTAAGGGAACATAGAAGGGCCTGTGATCTTCATGCATCTGGGAGCGCTTTGGTAGCTCATAGTTTTAATTTAGACCATTTTAATTGATGATTTGTAAAAGTGACGATTGTCGCGTGATTGAAGGTGCTGCTATGAACATGGGAGTTGAAGATAAGTCATTTACTAATGAAGACCCTTTCATCAACTGGTTTATTGCCAAACTACATAAAACATTTTAATTTCAAAACCGACGTTGACCGTTTGAACCCTGATGATTGCTTTTCTTCCCCTCTCTCTCTCTCCAGATAGCCGACGTCCCTGTGGATGGTTCCGAATGGCACCCTTGCAAAAACGCAGGCAGGTGCAACATCGCAAAATATGAAGATCAAGGAGGTTGTCGCAACTGCCTGTTGAGTTTGGAATAACATAACATCCGAACCAGCACTTCCGTGATGGCTGTTATCTTCTCGCCCCGCCCCCATGTTTTAAAAAACTATTGACAAGAAAAGTACCCTCACTTACTGTACATTATAACGTTAGCATTGACGAGGAACACCGTTCAAGTGTTCGAAAGTCTGGTTTATTTTACATATTCTACATAGTAATATATTTACTATATAATTGTGCATTTTTATCACACAGATTGTTTTTCACGAAATTGTGACTCTATTAGCAATATGAGAAATGATATATACTGAATCTTCCGAGTCATCAGCATTGCTGGGAGAAGAAACGGACTTTTTGGAGGTGAAAATAGCGAGAGGAAGGAACATGAGGGAGATATTAAGTACTAGGTAATAATGGAAAGATAACAATATAACGAGCTGGGAAAAAAATAAGGCGAAACATGTCAAAGAGAATAAAACAACATATATTGGTGATGACAAAACACTGGAAAGGCTGAAAAATTAAGTATAATTCTTTTATAATGACAGTAAGGATGGCAAAAAGAAAACTTGTTTGTTTACATTCATTTGTTCCAGGCGATAAAAGAAGATAGAAGTTCATCGACAAGACGTTGGCTCTGCTAAAATAGAGAGAGAGAGAGAGAGAGAGAGAGAGAGAGAGAGAGAGAGAGAGAGAGAGAGAGAGAGAGAGAGAGAGAGAGAGAGATGAATTGATATAGTTTACAAGATCGATGAGAGGGGGACTCATGATCTAGCGAGTTCCATTTCCTCTCCTTTTGGCGACTGTTTAAGAAAATACATCACGCCACTAAAAGCAAATTGTATATTACCAGCCTCTTTCTCTCTTTCTCTTGCCATCGTAACCTCAGTTACTTCACAGTTTTTCTTTCCTCCCCTGTGAAAACTTTTGCTTAGCATTATAATTAAATTTATAAGACGCACTGTAGTGTGATGCTGAATGAAGTTTGGAGGCGAAAGTTGCGTCAATGGAAATTCGAAGTTAATTTTCTTGCCAAGTTACGAAGGCACCGAAAGCCTTGCCTCGAGTTTTGTTGAGTAATTAACGAGCAGAAGTTTCATGATGATTCTGCTGCCTTTGCATCTCCATTAGTCTGCTCTCTTTAACTTCTAAGACTCTATGTGTCTGTCTACTTTCATGTTAACGTTGTCTACAAAATGATGGCGATGAGAAAATAAAGAGTTTATAGTAAAAACCCATTCCATGCCGAAAATCAAGAGGCATTTAAATGACTGAAGATTCATGACTTGTAGTGGGTTGGTTTAATAGAATTTGTTTTGGAAATGGTTAAGCGTCTTACACAAATCTTTCTACATTTTTTTTTCGACGTAATCGCTACTACACGGTTACGTATTGCACCGTTCCCTATTTGTTTCAGTGATAAATCGTGATTTTAAATCTGTGCCATAGAATTACCGAGTAGGCCTCCGACTTCCAACAGATATTAAAGAATAAATAAAACTAAGTTAAAGAGAATTTTTTTCAGTAGAACTCAAAAATCATAATGATTTTCTTTGTTACTATCAGAAAAATACCTGGTTTCCTAATTTTTCCTAACACTTTCAGTTACCTAAAGCTTTAATATTATTTGACTGATTCCGATCAAATTACTGTGCGTTATGCACAGATAAAAACAGTTAAATCTTATATTTTGAGGTAGTTTTCTGTATGAAATTAAACATCAAATTGAGGAAGATAAGTTTTACGAGGGAAGGAAAAGAAGATTGCAACGCGAATTTATGAAGTGAAGATGGTTGCACTGATTAACACCTATGGCCAAATGAAAGTGGGCTTTGTCAGACCAAACAAAGATCACAAAGGGCGTAGAATCTTTGCTCAGTCTGGAAAGACTGACTTCTGCTCAGTGCAAAAGCTGCTCGTCTAGTCGATTGTTGAGTTGATTCAGAATATCCCAGAGTATCATTTTCAGTTTTTTTTTTTTTTGAACCCTCAGAATACTACCAGTTTCCTTGAATAATTGATGACGATATAGAATTATGTTTCTAACTGGGAGTTTTTCATCTAACTCCAATAAGAAGTGTCTCTGCGCAATCCACTCATATTATGGTTCATGCTTAGCTCTTTATGTAATCGTAAAATCGATCTTGGACTGTTTGAAGTTTGAGCCTGCTCGACAAAAGATGAATCAAATTTCGTGAAAACTAATGTAAAAAATTTCTTATATCCGTGCATAACGCACATTAGGTTTGTCTAATTCAGTTAAATGTTATTGTCGTTATAAGCAAAGTAAACATCTCAGATAAGTGGACGAGTCATTAGTGTTGCTATATTTTTATGTAAATATTTTGTTCCATAAAGAGGCCATTCACCCCTCTTGTTTACAAAAAGTACACTGAGTTTTCATACCATGCAATTTACATTGACAAACAATATCTACTGTTATTCGTTTTTTAGGTAAAATATATTAGATTTCCAAGATTTTGTCGTATATGGTAGGTAAAAAAAAAAAAAGTAAGTTTAAGAAACGTTATCATTTTCCAACTCTTTTCTTCTGTGAATTTTTTGCAAAGGAAAGCGGAACAACAAAAGTCCTTTAGTACAATTGCGGGTCGTTTGATAAGAAATTCGTTTCAACAAGCTACTGATGCACTGATGACACCTTTCTGTAATCCACATCAGCTGTTTGATTATAAAATGGAGAACATGAGGTGGCCTCAAGATTATCCGCCTCAGGAAGTACTACAGCAATTTACCATTGTCATCCATTAAAAAAAGTAAGTTTAAATAGTGAAAATGTTTATCATTTTCAACAACACATCTTTTCTTCTGTGAATTTTTTTCAAGAAAGTGGAACCATAAAATGGGCTTTAGTACAAAGGGGTCGTTTGATAAAAAACTCATTTCATCAAAGCTACTAATTACTGAGTGATCGTTTATTTATAATCCACATTGGGAGTTGTTTGATTATAACTCCTACGGCAATGAATATAAATAGACGATAAAGCCTTAGTAACACCGCAGCTTTAATGTAAAGGTAAGCCCTAAGTGTTTAAGTTTCACTCCTCTTGGGACATTAAAGCCCATATCCCTACTTCTAGAAAAGAGACCGAGGCCAATGAGACTACCGAAAAGATGTGATGTGGAAAGTTGATTAAGATTAAACATTTTCATTATCTGCTGAGTTTCCTTATATGCTTCATATTTTTATTTACACTTGGATGACAATGGTAAATTGCTGGACCTGAGGCGGATAATCTTGTGGCCATTTGTTTTATACTCCATCATGCGCCTTTTCCATATAAAAAGGATGGTTCCAGAAGGTTTTTCCTTTTCAGTTTTCAGCAAATCCTTTTATGAAAAGTTTATTACGACTCACCAGAGTCATTTTGTAATTAGACACCGGATTCATTGCTTAGGCAACGGTGACAGGATGAGATTTAACAGAACAATTCTGAAGCGCCCAGTAATTAATGCTAGAATCTTTTGCTAGTAAAGATACCTTTTAAACTGCTAGAGTAATACACACACACACACACACGCAAACACAAACACGCACACACACACACACACACACACACACACACACACACACATATATATATATATATATATATATATATATATATATATATATATATATATATATATATATATATATACACATATATGTGTGCGCTCGCGCGCACGTGTACGTGCGTGTGTAAGTGTATGCTTGCACGTGTTTATGTGCGGCATTTTAGATGTAACACACTCTTTCATGCAATATACGCAACCCAAATGATTTCATAACGGTGTTAAACGTAACTAAGTAAAACAGATTCTGAAAACATGAAATGAAAAAAATAGACCTAAAAATAAAACTAGAATTCCTCGGAATCGAAGCAAATCCTGGATCCTGGAGTCGAGGAAGTTCTTCGGAGGTTTCAGACCAAAACGTTCGACTCCCTTATTTTATTAAAAGCTTCTGTATTGTAATATTATTAACAGATGGATTTTTTTTTCGTTTTACATTTCAACGCTCGTTGTTCTTTTTCTATTAGATGTTTGAATCCATTATGCATTCAGCTATCTATTTATATATTTAGGCGATCACTTATAAACACGAACGTAAAATAAGAGACCATTTGTCATGCTTTGCCGATCTCCAGAAGTAAAAAAAAAAAAAGTGAAATATATATTAAGCTACAATTATAAGGGTAGTTTTGTTTCATTTCTATTATATTTTGCCATACCTTTTTCATTTCTTTAAAATCATTTTTGAAAGTAATAAATATTGGCCAGTAAGAACATTTGAAATAAAGTTAACCTTTTCGGTGTTTATTAACCTTATCTTGAGAAAATGTCATTATTTTTCCCAAATCACGTGATATATGTGGGAAAAATATAATGAAGTACTGGACGGAGACGTTGATACAGGGATCATTATTTCTGTACACTTCCTCGTTACTCGAATGCACATGGATCACTTCATGTAAAAACGATGACATTCAATGACTTACCTGTGATCATCGATGCCATATACTCAGAATTATTACGCAAGAGGGATTCGCTTTAAATCCTTTTTACACGAAATCACCTCCCCTTTGCCTGAGACCTCGCAACAAACAAAACTGAATGCACCGCACTTTCATGGTCTTTCAAGGTTCATTACAAAAAACCACCCCATTAAGAGCTTATTCATTTTGTGGTGCATAAGACATTGTCATTACCGATGACTTATCGCTCTCATCATTTCTGAATTTTGAGAAGTGGTTCATGTATTCTAATATGAAACAGTCACTGTAGCCAGAAGTTATCTCATGCAAAGATTCTTTCGATTTTTATGATTCATATTGTCTCTTACTTTATTTTTATTAGCATAAACTTTGTGTTAGATCAAGAATTTCCACTTTTTTCTTTATTCCTTTTCCAAATTTTCTTTCCGCTCTTGTAACTGAATATGGGGAATGATAAGTTGATGATACCAACAACGAGAGGAGAACACAAGATCAATACCTGTTTTGCAATGTGCCTATATTCTAAAACAAAGTCAGCGCAAAAATTTAAACAAGAACGGTGGGGCTATTTTAGAGTTATGATGTAATCATTATGTATTACATATCAGTAACGACTGACATTGTTAAGTTTTTAGAGCTTATTTTAATGATATTAAAACGATAATTGTCAAATAATTTTTCAGCATGTTTTGCTGCTCTTCCAACCTATTTTCCTCTCAAATAATTTACCCATTATCTAGAATAGGAACCTCAAAAATATTGGTGCTGTTCAATTTTCAGTTCTTGAGAAGTTCTGAAGACTGCAGTCAATCTACATATAACAGATAGTTGAGCGTCACTCGGGAATTTTCGTTTCTCCTGTTACTTGGTATTCAGAAAAACAAAGAAGATAAAAAAAAATCTGCATCGTTCTAGCCTACATATTTATTTGTCAAAAAGCTATTCGCTTTGCTTTCAGGCTTCCCATCCACAGTAGATGAAAAATACATTTTATATAGATGCCGTTTAGGGGATATATTGCAAAAGCCTTTTATTGAGATAAAAGACTAATAATGCTATTAAACCCCGCTGGAAAAGCACTGCGATCTTTCGAATGCGTTCGCGTAACCGTGCAGCTTACACAAAAAAGTGCTAAAATAATCGGGGTCGTTTAATTAGAAAACGGGGAAAACACTTTAATAAATTTTTTTGGTTATCAATATTTTTGTGATAAAAGAACTGGAGACCTACATAGAACTATACACCATGAATAAAAATGCACACACTGAAATGAAGGTAAAATGTTTAATCGACTAATATTTGGATATAAAAACAGACAAATAGTGTGGACCATCCAGCCAACATGTGGATAAATACATAAGTAAATGGTCGTTTAACTTCAGTGACTAAACTGTTATTTAATTTCCGTTTTGACAAAGGAACCAAATGAAATGAAAAATATGGTTATGTCATAAAAAACAAACGAGTTCCTAACTCAAGTTATTGTCCGTGTTTCACGATAACAGAAAAGTGCCCAGACATGAAACTGTGATCGAAAGAAAACAATCGTATAAGGCTGTATGAAACTCTCAGCCACGGCCCATGAAACTCTCAGCCGCGGCACATGAAAATTTCAGCCACGGCCCAGTGGTGGTCTGTGTTGTTGGCAGCAGTGACGGTGCCAGACACACGATCATGGCTAATTTTAACGTTAAATAAAATAAAAACTACTGAGGCTGGAGAGCTGCAATTTAGTATGTTTGATGATTAGAGAGTGGATGATCAACATAGTAATTTTCAACCCTCTAGCCTCAGTAGTTTTTAAGATCTGAGGGCGGACAGGAAAAATGCGGACTGACAGACAAATAGTCATCTCAACAGTTTTCTTTACTGAAATAAAATAGGCAACACTGGGAATTATAGACCAAGTTTTATAGTACAGACCAAGTACACACACACACACACACACACACACACACACACACATTATATATATATATATATATATATATATATATATATATATATATATATATATATATATATATATATATATATATATATATATATTACTCAACAGGATAATAGTATTACTCCAGGATAATAGAATGCCAGCAAAATCTGAAAAATAACAATAAAAGGGAAATAGAATACATCAGTTTATTTTCACATACTTTTATTATTTATAATGACAACCTTTACCCTTGATAACTTGCTTCAGTCTCTTAGGAACAGATAGGGAAAGGTTACGAAGAGTTTCCTTAGATATTTTATCCCAAGATGCCTAATTTTAAAATGGACGATACATCTTTACCTTGAAGATCTGCCACAAGTTTTCTATTGGACTTATGTCAGGGCTATTGCCAGGCTAGTCATTAATATAGTTCACTCGATAATTAGCAAGCCACTGAAAAACAGTCTTGGCTGTATGAGCCCTGGCCCCATCATGTTGGAAGACGGTGTCTCTGGTATCATCAATTGCGTCGGGTAAAACATCACATAAAAGCTCCAAGTAATTGTGTTAATTCACTTTGGCATTCTTGTCAAATATATGGAGCTTTGCTACACCATATCCTGTAAAAGCACCCCACACCATATATGAATCGGAGTGTTAAGCCGTCCCTTCAAGGTAACGTGGGTCGAGAGAGTTACTTCCTGCCTTCTGGTAAACATTTCCACCCCTGTTGCAAGTGACTGTAAAAGTGGATTCTTCGGACCACAGCAAACTCATCCATTGAGACTCATCCCACACACTATATTTTTTGGCAAAATTGACACCTTTTTGCCTCTGCATTAGGCTGAGAATCGCTTCCTTAAGCGGGAGGTGGATGGTGTATCCAAGCTCTGAAATGTGTCGAATAACCGTTCGAACAAAACCTTCACCAAAGATATTGGTGTTTGATTCGTTAATTTTTCTTGCTGTTAATCGTGGATTAGACTCCAGCTGACGTTTTACAATGGTTAAAAAGCGACTATTAGTCTTTTTTGGTCATATCAGGACGCTTCTTTTGAGTCAGGGTATCCTGGCCACTTTCCTGCTAAAATCTGACAACCCCGCGCCGAACAGAACATACACCAATTTGCTCTGCTATTTGTTTCGTTTTCAGACCAGCTGCCTTCAAAGCACATATCCGTGCTATCACTTGATCGCTTAAATCCTTGTTTCTGCCCATATCTAGGTCACAGGTGGTCCTTGAGTGCGAGTCAATGTGTAAAAACAAGAGCCAGAAGTGGGCCAATAAATGACAAAAAAGTATTTCCTGACAGTCCATGCCGTGAACAAAGTGCTCTCTCATTGCTTCCTTTCTAAGCTCCTCCCCTGCTCGTCCCCTTCCCCGATTCCCAGGAAGTGGCCTAATGCACTGACGTGATTTCTTAAAATATTTTTGTTAAAGTCAAAATTTGACAAGATAATAGTCTGCTTTGTTGCCAGGGACTACTATGTTGTCAGTACTGATATATATATATATATATATATATATATATATATACATATATATATATATATATATATATATATATATATATATATATATATATATATATATATATATATATATATATATGTATGTGTGTATATATATATATATATATATATATATATATATATATATATATATATATATATATATATATATATATATATATATATATATATATATATATATATATATATATATATATATACATATATATTAGCTGTCCAACCCAGTGCTACCCTGAAAACTCTGTAGGACTCAAAAAAAAAATTTTCCCGCACCTCCTTGCTCTGACTGTCCCTTTTCTGCAGATATTGCTGTTCTAATTGTCCAATTTATCCACGAATTAATGTGGTAACTGCCCCATTTATCCAGGAATTATTTTACTAACTGTCCCTTTTATACAAATATTACTGTTTGGACTGTCCCATATATCCAGATTTTACTGCAGTGACTGTCCAATCTATTCATATATTACTAAGGTGACTGCCCCTTGTATTACTGTACCGATTGTCACATTTATCCAGGTATTACTGTACTGACTGTCCCTTTTATCCAGGTATTGCTGTAGTGATAGTCCCATTTAGCCAGGTATATTGTGGTGACTGTCCATTTATCAAGGTATTACTGTTTTGACTGTCCCTTTTATAAAGGTATTACTGTACTGTCTGTACCGTTTATCCAGGTATTACTCTTCTGACTGTCCCTTTTATCCAAATATTAATGTAGTGACTGTCCTGTTTATCCAGGTATTACTGTACTGACTGTCCTTTTATCCAGGTATTCCTGTGCTGACTGTGCCTTTTACCCAAATATTAATGTGTTGATTGTCCCTTTTATCCAGGTGTTACTGTGCTGTCTGACCCTTTTATCCAGGAATTACTGTGGTGACTGTCCCTTTCATCCAGAAATTACTGCACTAACTGTCCATTTTATCCGAATATTACTTTGCTGACTGTCCCATTTATCCAGATATTACTGTGGGGATGGGGGAAGGGGAAAGGGGTACAGGTTTGAAACCCACCCTCTTATCTAAGTTAGGTCAAATGATTGCCATGTACCACATTTTTTCTAGATTGGTCAAGCAGTTACCACATAAGTTACAAAAGGAAGGGGAAGGAGGACAGGGGAAGGAGAAGAGGAAGCGGGTATGGGTTTTAAACACACCTTGTTATCTAACCTGGGTCAAATGATGGCCAAGTGCCAAGTTTTGTCTAGATCGGTCAAAGACTTGCCACAAAAGTTACCAAGGGAAGGGGGATGGACGAAGGGGAATGGGAAAGGGGGTATGGATTTGAAACCTACCCTTTTAACTAAGTTGGGTGAAATGATGGCCATGTACCAAATTTTGTCTAGATCGGTGAAAAGGTTACCATATAATTTACAAAGGGAAGGGGGATGGAGGAAGGGAAAGGGGAAGGGAGTACAAGTTTGAAACCTACCTTATTATCTAAGTTGGGTCAAATGATGGCCACTTCCCAAATTTTGTCTAGATCAGTCAAACGGTTACCACATAAGTTAGAAAGGGAAGGGAGATGGAGGAAGGGGATAAGGGTTTGAAACCTACCCGATTATACAAGTTGGGCAAATGATGGTCACGTGCCAATTTTTGTCTAGATTAGTCAAATGGCTACCATATTACAAAGGGAAGGGGGATGGTGGAAGGGGAAGTAGAACGGGGTATGGGTTTAAACCTACCCTACTATCTATGTTGGGTCAAATGATGGCCACTTGAAAAATTTTGCCTAGATCGGTCAAACGGTTACAATATGAGTTACAAAGGGAAGGGGAAGTGGAAAGGGGCGCATGTTCGAAACCTACCCTGTTATCTATACTGGGTGAAATGATGGCCACGTGCCAAATTTTGTCTAGTTTGGTCAAGTGATTACCACATAAGTTATAAAGGGAAGTATGAAAGGGAATGGCAGAAGGGGAAAGTGAACAGGCTACAGGTTTGAAAACCACTCTATTACCTAAGTTGGGTCAAATGATGGCCATTTGCCACATTTTACCCAGATCATATCAAGCTATATTCGGATATATATATATATATATATATATATATATATATATATATATATATATATATATATATATATATATATATATATATATATATATATATATATATATATATATATATATATATGTGTGTGTGTGTGTGTGTATGTATATGTATATGGATGGATGTATGTGTGTGTAAATGTGTGTTTCACATACACTCTGAAATGCATTAAGCAATTGCAAACAAATTTGGTATACATATGATTTACTATCTTGAAAAGAACACAGTGGGGGTAAGACATCACTAGCACCAAAGGACACCAAAGAGGGTGGGGTGGAAGGGGCTTTCCTGAATGGATCTGGTTCTACAAGTGAAATGGGGCTGGTTATTCCCGTGGACTAAGTAAGTTTATAAATTTATCATACCTAATTTCAATATACTACATATGACAAACTATCTGGAAAAGAATACTGTGGGGGTAAGACATTAATAGTACCAAAGGGGGTGGGGATTGGGAAGGGGCT
>NC_089795.1:8255291-8257791 GCF_040412425.1 Macrobrachium rosenbergii | reverse complement strand
ATTCTTCTTTTAGCTGAGACAGGATCAAAATGAATTGTGTATTATCAAGAGCCGGCGTTTAGCGTGTGATTTCAGAAACTAATTCGGAACTCGTTTCTACGTTTGACCAGCAATCTCATCCCGACCCGTGACGGGTGTATTTTTAGTATGAAAGTTCATGGATACCTGATGGATAGATCTAAAAGAACTACATACAGTTTCATAAAGTCTCTTAATTCAGTTTCACTAACAATACTTCAAACGAAGTGTCAGTAGCTTTTGAAACCTCTCGAATTATATATTTATACGAAGAATCGTGTTTTACTATACTAATATGCATCGACTGAACACACACACAAGAAAAGCCTTTTTAACCAACTAACCTGAGGCTTGAGGAAACCGCAGGCCGAAAACGTTTGCAATGTGATCAAGTTTGGGTTTCTTTGGACTGCCTTAATCCTGATGTGCTTTACCTCTCTTGTTATATGTCTGGACTACACATATTAGTGTGAAGCGAGCAAGTATATCTTTATATTGCCGAAATAAAATTCCGAGTAATTCATGAGTGTTAATTATTCACAGCTTTAGTGATAGATTTGATATTCAGGACTTTAGTAAACATTAAAAGTTTTGTTTGCTTACATTCCATGGCAAAAATGATAGGAATTTTAAGTTGTTTTTATTTCTAAAAGGTAAATGATATGTATACATTGTCTATTGAGCGTTTTCCTTATTTTTTTACACTATAAGAGTATATTAAAACTGAGGATTATGATTAAGGACTCTCTCTCTCTCTCTCTCTCTCTCTCTCTCTCTCTCTCTCTCTCTCTCTCTCTCTGTGTGGTGCAAGTAAAAGTTAGCACAACTTATTTCTTAGCTTCAGGCAGATTATTAAAAATTGTTCATTCAGAACTTTTCCCTGTCGAAGGATACCTTGGAGTTCCTAAAGCACACTGGCTTGGTCAGCGTATTTCTGTACTGTGTTCTTTCTTGTTAATATAAACTCTTCAAAACCAGGAGTTTGTCAGCCATTACTTTTAATATTGCATCTAAAGTCTGGCTGAAAATCCCCCACTATTGTTCACTTGAATTCATTTCGATATCGTTTTGAAGGATCTTTTATGGTGGTTGAGCTTCTTTTTTGGTTTGCTTGTTATTGGTGTGTAAGAGTATATCTATTAAAGCACAATGAAATATCATGGATTTGGTTGTTGAGCTTTCTTTAGGAGGAATTATAATTCTTTAGACTTACAAACATTATTGCATTTACCAGATCTGATTTTGATTTGATTTTTTGAAGTTGAGACAGTGAAGCCAAGCAAGTGATACTTGCATTTTTATATTATGCTAAATAGACGTCTTAGCTTCTTGATTTCCACAATTTAGATAAATATCTTCTCTACATCCGAACAATAAATATTTGAAAAACTATACATTTTACTTGACGTAAATAGAACTATATATTTAACAGATTTATAGATATATATATACACCCTTTTCTCTTTTGAATGATGCCATATATATATATATATATATATATATATATATATATATATATATATATATATATATATATATATATATATATATATATATATATATATATATATATATATATATATATATATATATATATATATATATATATATATATATATATATATATATATATATATATATATATATATATATATATATATATATATATATATATATATATATATATATATATATATATATATTCAAACTATATCTATATATATATATATATATATATATATTATAAACATATATATATATATTTATATATATATATAATATAGTCCTCATTGTCATATCTTGCTAGATACCATCCAGTTTGAATGATATATGATTATATAAATGTACTAACTTCTTTTATATATTGTAATATGGCCCAGTGGAATATATATATATATATATATACTATATATATATATATATATATATATATATATATATATATATATATATATATATATATATATATATATATATATATATATATATATATATATATATATATATATATATATCATTCAAACTGGATGGTATCTATATATTTATTCAAAAATATATTACAAGCTTTCTAGGACAAAACAGTCCTCATTGTAAATATCTCCACTAGATACCATCCAGTTTAAATGAGGTCCTGTTAGTAAATATAATGTATATAAACTATATATATATATATATATATATATATATATATATATATATATATATATATATATATATATATATATATATATATATATATATATATATATATTATATATATATAATACATACATACACACACAGATAGATTGATAGATTATGAATATGGCGTGAGCTTTCACTAATATTAAGTTACTTATGAGAATAAATTGTTTGTTTTATTAAATACAAAGACAACACATAAAACGACGAAAGGACACGTTACCAGTGACTAACTGTTCAGGATTAAATATTCATTTATAGCATCTTTCACTTTAAATAATGAAAGCCTGGTCTCAAATAA
>NC_089795.1:8220853-8254791 GCF_040412425.1 Macrobrachium rosenbergii | reverse complement strand
GCTCCTGCTTTATTAGTGGAGTATACATACCAAGTAAGTAATCATTTCGTACGGATTAAAGAAACCGTGGCCTAAATTAAGTTCCTATTTGACTTTGACCTTTAAATTTAACCTTGACGTTGACCCGTGGATTCACCGTACACATTTTTGAGTCAGTCACTTACAGATGATTGGAAAGTTTTAAATCTTCTCTTTAAACGTATCATATTTATAATTCTTTAAAATACTTGAAACTTTGCGGATGGATGGCATATGAAGGTTTGAATACATTAATAGATTGCCTGACAAACAAACAGGTAAATCAATAGGTGGCTCTGGACGAAATTGTTATTTATATTACTTAAATCTTAACTACGTTCTTTTTCATTGCACGGAGCTTGGGGTGGGGTGAATTCTCCCAACAGAGCCGAAAACTGTGTTTTAAAGTGTTTAGTCTAATAATTGTTTTATGTTAGGTAAAAAATTTCAGACCTGCAGATTTCGTTCTTCCTGCAGTCCTGATAAAATTGATTAAAAATAAGGAGAAATAAAATAATTAAAGAAACGTTCCATAATTCTGAGATTTTTATGACTCGAAAAGGCTATGGAGGCTGGTCTAAAGTTACAAACCAAAATTAGTAGTGTACAACAAATTGCTATTACTCAGTGTTATACAATAATGGGAAAATATAACAATATCTTGATCCTTGCCCATATAGGGATTAAAGGAAATGAAGAGGCTGATAAACCAGCCAAAGAAGCGGCTGTATGACAAGACCAAATTTAAATATCTCTCTGAATGATCATATAACACATGAAAATAAGTATTATAGAAAATTTGCAAAACATATGGAATGAAGAGCTCCATTTTAAAGTAATAGATTAGAACAAAATAAACCCTAGTGTTGGAAACTGAGTTCATCATATACCAAAGAGCGAGACATACGAAAGTAATTTGACATGTCTCCGAATAGGCCATTCTTGTCTAACACGCGGGCATCTAATTAATAACTAACATAATGCTGCTCCTGAATGGTCTGAACGTAAAGTAATGATAACTATTCAATATTTTGTCAGAAACTTCAACCTTTGTAGTTAGTCCGATTATTAAAGTTTTTGAAAATTTGTAATTTAATTGACAAATATAGAGGGGGAAAAGACATAAGTAAAACAAATCCTTCAGGCCAACCCTGTGAAAGCTGATAATCTGGGCTAAGTCGTCTGGTAACTGTTTTAATAACAGTAATAAAATTAATAGGAATGGAACACTGAACAAAAGATAGACCAACCATCGTTATTTGTGAAATGATAATGCAGTGAATCTTTGAAATGGACGAGTTTATTACAGTGTTTTAGAAGGGAAATAATTCCTTTGGCAACTTTGTGGGAGACTTTCATATGTATTGAATGGGTCAGAAATCCTCGCAGACACTAAGACCATTATGACAGAGAGCATCTGATTCAGTTAGAAACATGCCACAACTACAAAATTCTTGTGCCCTGTAGAAATTAGATTGTTCAAAATCATGTTATACTCTGAAACTTTTGGTACCCTTATAATGGGTTTTACATCGCCAGAACCATGCCTTATAGCCTAAGTTCTTTTCTTCTTCAGAAACTTAAAACCTCTTTAATCAGCTGTTAAGGAAGAGTTTAGGGCCGAAGCAATTGCCGTTTTTCCTCTGTTCTTGTTGACCAGGTTTATGAGCAGGAAGTGCAACTGCATGGACATATCTTAATTTGAAGTTAGTTATTAGTGGATGTTTACTTTTGCTTTCAGCTCATTTGAAATTTCTACTGAAATAAATATTTTTTATAAATATAAATAAGCAGTGATTTAATATTTCTGCATAAATAACGAAAATAAATAAGATTGTTATACTTTATCCGTTCGAAGAAGAAGGGCTTTGTTTGAGCAAGCGTTTTGAGAGACCGATTCTGTTTTAGATCCTTCTAAGATTCAAAATAGGGTTCAAACTGGAAGAAAATCATATTCTAATTGCCTAACGGGTATAACTCCAGGTTGTATGTCTCAATTTTCGATCAAGAAGGAATAAAAACAAGACTAACGTAATCCTTAAAGAACACAAAGCTGAAGGTGAGTTTCGAGGAGCTTCCCAGTTGATCGCAAAGTATTCAAAACCATGAAACTTCCCAGCCTCCCATCGGTTGCAGATTACACAACAAAATTCTGCATTTTATAAACTGTGCTGAAATATAATCAGGAGGAAAGATTTATAATGATTTTACATTTTTTGACTGGGAAATAACACCCGATTAAATGTTCCGCATTTGCCAAATACTAGTAAAATATGAAATAAATTCCAAATGTCGTTTATAATCCTGGAATCATGAAATGATATTTTCATTCGCTGATTTTTTACCAGGGCTTTAAATCTGTATTCTGAAAAATTGCATTTATAAATATCGACGGATAAGGAATGTCATGCTTAAACATTTTCCAATCACAAGATTATGTTCTTCGTGTACACACACACACACACACACACACACACACACACACACACACACACATATATATATATATATATATATATATATATATATATATATATATATATATATATATAATATATATATATATATTATATATATATATCACATAAAAGTCACTGACCTAGTTTAACTAGACCACTGAGCTGATTCTCCTAGGGCTGGCCCGGGAAGGATTGGGGAATTTTTACGTGGCCAAGAACCAATTGGTTACCTAGCATCGGGACCTACAGCCACTGTGAGTCCAAATCACATTATACCGAGAAATGAATTTCTACCACCAGAAATAAATTTCTAATTCTTCATTATTGGCTTGAGATTCGAATTCAGGCCTAGCAGAGGGCTAGCCGACAACTCTACCACTCATCCAATGAGAAATGCAGTATATATTGTTATAGATAGCAGTGGCAGAAACAAGGACTCAGCTGTTTTATAATGCACAACAGCCTTTCCATCGCTATTGAACAGTAAATAAAGAGAAAATACGTGTTCAACAGGGAAACAGAATTGAAACCTAGGGCCTTAATTATTAATACATATATTTAGAGTTACAGTTAAATCAATGGTATGGTCTGTCAGTATGAATTAAATCTTACAAATAACTGTAGATTTCTTCATTAGAACAGGGCTCTCGGTTTTAGAAAAGCAAAATATGCAGCACGCATAGACTCTGTTTCTCTCTGCAACTGAGAGGCATGATACACGGGTCATTGACTCATGTAAACAGAGAGAAGTTTGGGCAAGGTGCTGGGATTGCTTCTGTTAAGGTAAGGCACTGTATACAAATATGACACTAGTGCTATGAGAGCCCAGTGGCTCACTACCTGACCTCTACACTCCCTCGCTTCTCTTCTTCTTTAAACTTTAGACCGAGAGGATGATGGGCTAGGTCTATGGGTTTTTCTCCAGCTGGCAGAACAGGCACTGAGGCCAGCTACTGCCTTAGTTGCAGTGACAACCTGACAGTAGTGGTGCCAATAGTTCTGTCAGATTTTGTTGCATGGTCCACATCACATCTTAGATAGGACCTCTAGTTCATCCACCAGAGTCTTGTCTTCTGAGGACTGTGATGAAGTAGAAGAGGTGGGGTGGTTTGAGGTTTGCAGGTTTGCAAAGGGCGCACAAGGGAACGAGCTTCTTTTATGGTCAGGGAATCTGAAGGGACCATACTGAACTTCAGGCTGGCTCTTGGCCGAACACTGGTAGAGGAGCCAGGCTGGTAGACAAGAGGGAGGCTGGATTGGAATCTCTGAAGGGAGATAAACAGTGTGCTCCTAGCACTGACTCTAAGGCAGGCCCAGGCACAGGATTTGGAGGAGACGTAGGCACTGGGGCCACAGAGTGCTGCATGTCCAAATTGTAAGTTTGGATGGGAACCAGAATCTGGCTTGGGTGGCAACAACCGGGACTGGGTGGAAGGTATAGGCCCTTGTGGGCTGGAAGGAACATCAGCACCTGATGGAGACTTGCAGGGGCAGGACTCATGGAAGGCCCGGGAGGGCTGGAAAGAGGGTCCTGTCCTAGGAGGTCATAACTTTAGAAATTTATTGGCTACCCAGAGCCACCAAATCCCCTACTTTTACCTCAACTGGCCTCAGAACCAGAAGGTTGTAAAGCCACTTTTAAAAAATGAGTAAAATGCCCTCAAAGTCTGATTCATTACTGCTTCTAAGAAAGATATTGATTTAAACTAAGTTTCATGAAAAGCCCAAAACTTTAGAACTTTTTGTGAAAATTTGAAAAATGAGTGGCTTGCTAGAGCATTCAAAACTGTGCTTAACCCTCACATCTGTGTATATTCTAGTCATAACCAGCACTTAAATCCATAATTAAATTGTAAATGATAATAAAAAGTGTTATTATATTCGTGGTATAACAAACAATGGATGTATAATAATAATAATAATAATAATAATAATAATAATAATAATAATATTGATGAGTAATCAATATAGTGATGGAAAATAATAATAAAATAATAATAATAATAATAATAATAATAGTAATAATAATAATAATAATGTTGGGATAACCTTCCATCATCATAATGTTTAACCATTAAAACGTGGTCCCATTACGTGCAGGCACGAGTTTGTCTGTACATCGAGAAACATATTCTTGGCCCTGCATCGCAGCAAGTTAACACTATTTTTTTTCCATGACGTTTCATTCTTGTCTTTTCTTCCTCTTGGCCGTTGCACGACATCACAGTGATCATTTTCATTACCACATATAATGGGCCTTAAATAAGGGATAGTATTAAAAAAACAAAGATGGACATTCCATTTCGTGAAAATTGGTCAGACTGGGAATGTAAAACAATTGGAGATGTAAACGCCGCGGTGATTGGCCGACACTTACGAGCCCCTTATGCGGGAAAAATGCTGATTGGCTCTAGAACTGAATACCCTTTAGTGACGCCGCTCTCATTGGCTCGCTCTGAGCTGCTGCACATGCAACCTTCGGGTGGTAACTGAGCTCTTATCTGTGTGCACATCACGTTCGTTCATGTAGCATCGATAATTCCTAGTTCAGTTGGGATTTCGAACTGAAAGGCTGACTAGCATAGAAATGCCACGAAAGTAGACAGAGGAAACTTGCCACATCCACTGGCATGCATAACTCCAAATCGGTGGGGGTGGCGTTTACAACCTTCTGGTTCTGAGGGCCTCAACTGGACTGTCAGGAGTGTCAGCTCCCAATTATCTAAGCCCTTTGCTTGTTCTTCTTCAATAATGGCCATATTGGGTACCTTTTGTCTCACCCTATAAGGGAGATTTGAGTGCTAATGCCTTTGGTGCAGAGACCTGGTGAGCCTGGATAATGATGTTGAGGAGGTAACTAAAACAGGGCCCAAAACTGGGGTTCCTAACGAGGATGAATGAGTCCAGTGCAATAACTGTGGCAGATTTTCTGGGATAACTTGAAATTTGTGGAATGGCTGCTTACGTGTGACAATAAACTTTACTATGATCTCTAAGAGGAGCAGTTACAGTGGAGTAGGCTGGGAGTTCTGATTAGACTTGATATAGTTCCCCATTAGCTTTGCACTGGGCTTCCAAATGCCCTACTTGCTAACAATAAGCACATACAGGTGGGGGATGAGTCCATTTCTTGGTCAAATTGACAAGGCAGTGGGGTCAGGAGGAACTATGTACCAAGTGCCGTAGGTTGGTCTTTGTCTTGTCATGCAGTCAGTGAATAGGTTTTTGGTCCAACTCCACACCTCTGGCTCTGTTTTGTTCAGTGGGGCATGAGGTGACTGATATTTGATAATAAAGTGCTTGAGACCAGGGTTGATGACTGGCTAGGTTCAGTGCCAAGGCACTGACTTGCTTGGTTTCTTAGATTTCAGCTTTCCTTTAAGACTCTCTTTCCACCTTAAGGCTAGTTCCTTCTTCTTGTCCAGCCAGTTCATGCAGCTGCTTCTCTTTCTCTTGATATGCTCTCTCCTGTTCAGTTCATGCTGGCATTGCTTCTTTTTAGAGATCCTTTCCGCCTGCCTCTCCTCTCTTCTTGTCTTGCAGTTCAGCTGCAATTCATGCTCTCTTTCTTCTTCTCTGGCTTTCTTAGAGCAGCTGTTTGCCCTCTGAACCCACTGGGTCAGCTGTTCTCCCTAAGACCATACTCTCTACCTCTGTGAGGGTTTTGTACACAGCAGCCATGCTTGCTGGGATGATTGAGTGGGGTCTGACTTCAGAAATTTTCAAAATTTCAGGATGACCACACAAACAATTATGTGGAAAATGGAATGGAACTCTGAACTGGTCAGAGAGTATGGAAAATAAGTAAAGGCCTGGTCTAGGCTAAACTTGTAAAATGGAGAGCACCTCTGAGGCAACTCCTAAATGGTAGTTTACTTTGATAGTCTACACTAGAATGGAAGTGTCCCTTAGGAATGGTGACACTTGGAATGGCAATGCCCTAGGATAAGGTTGACACTGATGTGCAAGGTGGTTCCGAAGATGGGTGAGTTCCGAGGGACTAAGTAATTCAAAAAGGCATGTAAGAGCAATTAATGAGTTTTAAAGGCACAAAATGTGCAGATTGGTTCTAAGAATGGTTGGCTGTTATGAAGAAAAGTAAGCGTGTTCACGAAGAACAGGTAAAATTAAATAGCACACAGTTGACAATGGCACATACGTAGGCTGTGCATATAGATGTAGGAAATGTTTAACATGATCACAGACAGCCGGCTATGAGCAGAGGCTTTGTTCGATAAGGATGAATTAAAATCATTAAATGGACATTCACTGCGACAAAAAGGCACTAGATGGGTAGCACAGATGTGCAGTGTTTAGAAATAATTAAGTACAGGGTGCTAATGAGTTTGTAAATTCACAACTGTGCTATATATATAGGACACAAAAAGCCCAGAAAATTTATTGCCTGTACTTGAAATACAGTAGGTTTGTTTGCTCTAGGCAAAATTATATCCACCTAACAAAGCCTGTGATGCATAATGCAGGCTTGATATTTGTATAGAGAGTTGCAATGATCCAATGATATACAAAGTTAATAAAATATGCTTCCCAAGACTTTGATTATGGGATATAGCATGTTATTTACTAAGGAAGGGAAGTTATATAAAAATTTAAAAGTTTCTCTCGGCAGGAATAACGAAGTGTAGCATAGCATAATAAGAGACTCCAATTGGTCTTTGAGTAAATATAAATTGAATCAATGGTAGAGATGCTATGTTCTAAGTAAAAGGAAGAAGCTAAATGCTAATAAGAGTTTCTGGCATTTTTCTTGCAAGTTAATAGTTGAAGAAAGGACAAAGATAATTCCTTTGCAGTAACAATTATTTAAAACATTTTAAAACACGTGTGATTTTAGACAACACTTAATTTTTATTCAATTATATTTCTCGTGGAAATGACAGTTGACATTTCACTAAATGGGTGACAGTTGACAGCTCTCTCGGTCAAGAGAACGGTGATCATCTGAGTGAGCCAGCGAAGACTGGCTGGCTTGTTGACAGTTACCCACAACATACGTCAAACACACTAACTCTCTCTCTCTCTCTCTCTCTCTGCTTGCAAAATACAGAATGAAATACACGAATCTTTTCTGAGTGGAGACCTATATTTGGGCAGATGAGCAGGCGAGCTAGGTAGGTGTCTGACAGGGAGCATTCAGACTTGCTGCTCTGTAAATTTTCTTTCCAAAACAATTAAAATCTAACACTTCCTATAGCTTCAAAATTTAGCTCTAAGTTTCACAAAAGAATTACCTAGCCTAGCTTTTCCATAGCAAGTCTAAATAACATGCAAATGTTGCCAAAATGCAAGGCAAAGAACCCTGAATATCTAAATAGCTAACATGCAACCCTCTGAGCTAGTGTCCTTGTAAAGTATGTGATGATGCAAAACTTTGCCCATGAAATTAGTTTACTAATTAGCTTACTAACAATGGGAATTAATTCCTGGTGGGGATTTTGAGTTCTAGTTCTAGAATTACAGACGTAAAAACATTATTTGCAAAAGATAATTACTTACAGCTGTATACACACTGTTCCAAGTAATTTGGCTAAAAATGGAAAGAAATTTACATTAAATGATTCGTCTAACTTCGGCAAGTCTAGCCTAGCAGAAATTAATTAAGCTAATTGCTAGATTTTTTTGCAGAATCCTGGCAAAGTCGCCAATTGCTATGGATCGCGTGACAGAAATAATGGACTCACTTGTTTTATAATGCGCATCACCTTCTACCACTACTGAATGACAATTAAAGAGAAAATACATGCTCATGGGGGAAACAGGGTTTAAACCCAGGCCCCTTAATTAATACATATTTACGGTTACAGCTAAATCAATGGAGTGAATAGCTCAATGTTACAGTCTGTCAGTAATTAATTAAAGTCCACAAATACCTGTAGGATTCTTCATATAGAACAGGGCTTTTGGTATGGAAAAGTGAAAATGCAGCATGCAAGACCCTGAGTTCCTCTCTGCAATTGAGAGGAACTACACATGGGTCATCAACTGTAAGCAGAGAGATGTCTGATGATTGAAAATTCCCTCAAAAATTGGCCTATCAAGATTATGGACATAAACAATAAGTATATATACAAGATTCAAGGTTATATGATATTCACATATATATATATATATATATATATATATATATATATATATATATATATATATATATATATATATATATATATATATATATATATATATATATATATATATATATATATATATATATATATATATATATATATATATATATATTATGTAACTTTGATTTGCAAATAATATCAACCTGACTGAGAAAGGAAAAGATGTTGTGTGTGTGTCCGTTGGAGAACGGGTAGGTAATTTAGGTGGAAAATGTCCTATCAGCCTTAAAATGTGTCCTAAGGTCCTTTTTTTCTTCTACCTGTCTCATGAATGTTTTGAAACATAATAAAGGTACCATAAAAACACCAAATAGGTAAATTCTATAGCATTTATATTTCAAAGACAGCTGTCTTCCTCAATTTCCTCTCACTGAGGAAGACAGTTGTCTTCAAAAATAATGCTGAAAATCTACCTTTATTTGGCAATTTTTAACTTTATTAGATAATTTCTGTTTTAACAGATAATTTTCTGCAAATATATATATATATATATATATATATATATATATATATATATATATATATATATATATATATATATATATATATTGTAATATGCATATTGAATAGGCTTTTGTTTGGACAAACCACCACTGGTGATGTGGAAATTTTGCAAGAGTTCCTGATTCCAGTACCACCCAACACTGACCCAGGAAAGGTTTTTGTTAAACATTACTCTAGTCTCCGTAACAGCAACAATTGGAATGAATTCGCCCGAATTATTTTGGACGGCAAAGAAGAAAAATGAAGAAAAAACTTTACTCTCAAAGAAGCATTGCATTTATACGATCGCTCACTTTTGAGTGGATACATTTGCTCTATGTCGTCAAATTGTATTGCTTGAGGAAATGCCAGTCTCTATCTCTTCAAATATGATTAGCGTTTTGCGTATTATAATGGCACTCTCTTTCTATACTGATTGAGAAAAGACTCCTACTTCTACTTTTCGCTTTCATCATAATTCATCAGCTTGCTGAGTAAAGCCCTACGCCCTACCCGTCACTTTGTATTCCCTGACCTCCATATCTGTCTCTAGTGGCTGGGGTTTAATACCCCCTTTTTTGATTGGATAACTCTTTTGCCTGTATTTCAATTTTTTTTTTTTAGTAATGGCAATGCCCTACATCGAGAAAAATGTGGTAATAAAGAAATGAGGGTTATTTAGGTTATAGATTTAATTTTTTTGAAAAGACCTATTGGCTTTTCCGTGATTATGGTCAGCACAGATAGTTTTCTGCATAATTATGGTCTATATACAGATAGTTTTATATATATATATATACAATATATATATATATATATATATATATATATATATATATATATATATATATATATATATATATATATATATATATATATATATATATATATATATATACTGATCTGAATCACGAAAATATGGAACGTGATGAATATATAAAGAAAGATAAAATCCACGAAGGAAAGGGAAACACTGGAGTGCTGCGAGGCCTTTCGACTGTCTGTCGTCCTTTACTTAGCAGACTGAAAAAATATAAAAGTAAGTTTACAAAGAAAGCTCATACAAATGACAGATGGGGATTGCAAAGGAAAAGTTATGTACCTGGAATCCAACACAATTGAAGAATTAGTAGAACTGCCAAAACAGGGTTAAATATTTACGAGGTTTTACAAAGGATTAGGATCAACTGTTCAGAAGCAGGGACAGGACAATTAAAAGATTATACTAGGGGGTGACTGACCACCAAAAAATATTAGTACAACAAAATAATTATCTTTTTTGTTAAACAATAACAATTTTTGCAAGATGAACATTTTTACAAATACAAAATTATATTAAGCACACGAATACATAGAAATATACATAAGGTAACTAATTTGTAATTAAGTCAGTGATTTTATCTTTTAGGTCTTTGAATATTTATTTGCAATTACTATTTTTTTTAAACACAAAAGACATTCTGTCTCTACAATGTTTGAGACTAAAGTAAACGTTTGTTCTAGTGTTGTTGAACAAACACATCCAAAATTTAATGTTTACAAGCTCGTTCTGTTTGCCAACTCTCCTGTCACGGTCCGATTCATAGCAGCGCTATTCGGATTGGTTTCTTCACGTGAGGAACTTGGTACACAAGGGAGTCTCGGTATTTTTAAAACTCCACTTCACCAGCTTTTTCCGGGCAAATGTTATTTGATTTTAATAACTGTTTTCACTTTGATTCTGAAATTTACTTGAAGATATGTTCGAGTTTCTCTCTAGTGTGAGGTGAAAATAATTCTACTTCTCTTTATGTCCAAAAGATTTGCATGATTTTCCAGAAAACAGAATGAATTTTATCTCTCTGTTCAGTTTTTTTCTTCCTCTTCTGATTCCTCGTATTTTATGCATTCTTCGTTAGTTACTCAGTATTCAATCCCAGTTTGTATCAAATTATCATGCATGACCTCAGTTTTATTATCTGCAATTCTAACTTCACAAATCAATTCATGTTCCACTTACTTTTCTTCATCTTTCTTTTCCTCCTGTCGTTTGGGTCTTATCGTCTTTTAAGAGAAAGAGGATTACCTTACCCCGTATTGATCGACTTCGTAAATTTTGACCAGTGCATGAGAGAGAGAGAGAGAGAGAGAGAGAGAGAGAGAGAGAGAGAGAGAGAGAGAGAGAGAGAGAGAGAGAGAGAGAGAGCTAAGCAATTCTCGAAATACTTCTTAATAAGTCTTATATCAAATAAAAGGAAAATTTTAAAATTTTCGTCTACTTATTAAAACATACCTAAAACAACGGAAATGGGCGGTTCGTGTAAGATATTACAAATATTTAATGGTCTTACAATCCCAACTGTACTCTGTGGGGTTTTCTTTGTCCTCCAACATTTCTTCTGCTGGCACAGTATGTGTATCAAATTCAACATTTTCAGCACATATCACCGTCTTGTATAACACCATAAAACAGATGTTTCCTTGGAAACGGTTTTGTTCCTTTTGAAAACAGTGGAAAAATAGAAGCCTGAAGTAATGTTCTTTTTGGTTTGTAAATAAACTGAGAAAGAGTCAGTCTCATGAAATTAAACTTGCTATGAAAATAAACGTTTCTAAACTGCTGTGTAAAAAAATACATAGTTTATGTAACGAGAACTAGCTGGCCTTATGCCAACACTGGCTCTTGCTCCTCGGACAGGCCGTATGAAAAGCATTGTAATGGAGAGGGTCAATGATGCACCTTGAGAGGACGCACTTCTTTTCTCCCCAGTTCAAGAAAGTAACGGAAAGTGAGAACAGGAAACTGAGGCGTTTTCTGTATTTAGGGTTAAATTTTACTTGGAAATAATAGAGTCTATGCATTTTTTCTTCTTGTTCCACATTAAACAATGTCCGCAGTCAATCTCCGAGAGAGGTTTATGTATATGTGTATGATTATGTGTGCGTGTGTGTTTGTGTTTATAACTGTTTATGAGTATAAGCGTTTATGCCTATTCATATACAACTTGAGGGCAAAATACATTGAAAAGCACGCATCTTACATAATATTCAAAACTTTCTTCTCTTTAAAAAAATTGGCAGCATGATTATAGTAGAACCATTTCTGAAATAAGACAACCCGACCCACCCAAAAAAAAAAAAAACATACTAGGAAATTATCAGCACTAGGCATGGAACACCTTTTTGGATTACCGACCAATGCAACTCTGAGAGAGAGAGAGAGAGAGAGAGAGAGAGAGAGAGAGAGAGAGAGAGAGAGAAGGCGGGGGAGGGTTACTTTTGATGCACTATGTTGCATTAATTCTCAGATGAGCAATCAAGTTAAGGTTCTCCCTAATGCTCATTGCCGATGATGATGGGCTGCTTTTTTAACAGATTTACCACCATGACGTCACGGGCCGTAGAGTCAGTCACGATTATCCATCTGCCTCGCTTACGCCACCGCAGATCTGGCAAATAATGGTGTGAAAAACACTGATTTATTCAGTTTGCGGGCACTGATTTGTGGTTGATATGGAAGAATGATTATGAAATAATATAACTGCAGAAATATCTTATTTTAGATTGTCAAAACTGAACCTATAATATTTGTGTAAGGGATTTTGTTCTCTTTTGTTCAAGAAAAGAGTCCTTTAAGATGACAATTGCAGAGATATATAAGCTTATGAGCCGTTATCATATGTCGTTGTATAGTTCGGTACTTTGAAGGAAGGTCACAGAAAGGCACAAGAATGCGCTTCATTTAAGAAGAAGGTGACGAAGATATTGGCGTTCGTTCCTTTGAATGCTTGAACTTCGTAATTTCCAAAACCCACCATCCTCTCATCGAGTGAGAGAAGAATTCACAGAACGAACAAAATCGCTCTGATGAGAATGATATGTGGTATTATATAAAATAGATTTTAAGACTAAATACGAAACTCCTGTCAAAATAATTATGAAGAGAAGCAAGACTGAACACTTAGGACTGGAGAAGGTAAAGTTTTCCGGAAAGGAGGAAAGGATGAATGAAAACAGAATAGGAGATAGAACAGGATAGAATAAAGTCACTGGATTAGAAAAGGGTTAATATTTGACACTACTGGCATCCAGTTGAAAAATGTAACGACTCAATTATCTATACTCATCGCCACATTAGTCACTTAGTCAATCCATCCTAGCAAGAGCCTCGCAGCTTCATATTGGATATTCAGTTTGGTTATGTAACAACAAAGTGAATAACAAAAACACATATCCTTCTCAGCTCATTGTATTTAGTGTTATACTCCCCTCTGCTAAATTTTCAGTACGACTTATGGCTCGGATAAACTTCTAAATGGATTTCATTGAGAATAATAACAATAATAAGTATGGTAATAATAATAAACCTGGTACATAAAGTCAATGTGTATCCATAATTTTTTTTCACCCCAATTACTGTATAATCATTTCTCGCTAACTGCATTTGCCGTTAGCAGCGTTTCTCGTTGATTACTCGAAGTGAACTTAGTTTCCAGCCAGGATACTGACTTCGTTTTAAAAGTGATTACTTTTAATTTATGGAAGAATGTTAAGAAAACAAGATACCAACAATGATATGTCAAAATTATACGTTGAAATTACTCTCCAACCCAAATATAATGTTTTTATTTTGCCGTTAAGAAATGCCCACTAATACGAAAGCATAGAAATAAATTCATTTCGCACCACAGAAACTGAAATAATTTCTTTTTATTTCATAAAGTTTAGTAATATTCGTGCCTACTACTGCGCGTTAAAAAATAAGGAGAAAGACGAAAACACTTTTATGAATATCTCTAAGGCCGGGTATTCACGATCAGGTTTACCTGTCAGTCCATTTGTCAGTTTATCGAAACTGACGTCAAAACTTACGTGTGGACGACAGTTTGTGGGCGGAGTCAGTCCATTCGCCAGAACGGATGAACTGATGGAATTATCTAAGGTTCATCCGACTGACTGACAGGTGATTGCACGTGTGGACTCAAGGGGGTAATCAACGATTTTGTTTCGCCGCTGGATCTCGTCTGGGAAGGATCACAGCCGCTCGGACCAGAATAGGAATGAACTTTGTATAGGCCTAATTCTTTTCATTGTTAGACCCTGTGGCGCTATTTGTAGACCGTTGTGAGTGCAAATCATATGATGAAGAATATAAATATATAATATATATATATTATATATATATATATATACAATTTATATATATATATATATACCAGTATATATATATTTTATGAAATATACATTATATAGTATAATATATATATATGGTCCATTATATAAATATATATATATATATAATATATATATCTAATTTATATATATATATTCATATATATATATATATATATATATATATATATATATATATATATATATATATATATATATATTTATATATATATATATATATATATATTTATATATATATATATTTACCGCGGCACACACACACAGTCTTTGTATCCACCTCCTCATCAGTATATATATTTATATCGCTGATATATATATATGTTATATATGATATATATATATGAGCATATATATATGATATATAGTTAATAGTATACATACTATACAGTTATATATCTATATATGGACGCTCATCCGTCGAACGGTATTTGGGTGAACTGACAGGTATCCTGCCTTTATATGAAATATATTGGCCTAACTTACAGTATCCATTTATATAAATATCTTATAGTAAGCCTATATGTATAAGTTATTGTATTATTCATTAAATATGAATAGATTTAATTTAAAATTTGTTTTATAATGTAACTGACAATGATACCAACAATCAAATGTAGAGGCCTAGGCAGTGTCCTAAAGAAGGGTGTTCCAGGTACATTCCATTTCAAAATTAAAACCCCAGGTCTAGTTTATAGATTTCATAATGTGTTGAGAATAGACATCTCTTTACTAGGCAATATATGACCATACTGTAACACCCAGGGCATTTCCTTAAGTTGACTTTTGTAGCCCACCTCCTGACAGTTTGATCGCTGTCATACATGTGGACGCTCACCCGATCGAACGGTCGTGGGTGAACAGTTGACTTTAAATGACGCTCACCCGTCGAACGGATACCTGGCCTAACTTGCTAATTGATATATATCTTAAGTAAGCCTAGTCAAGTTAGTTGTCATTCTAGTGCTTATTTCAGTCATTTCAAATATGAATAGATTTAATTTAAAACAGTTTGTTGAAAAATGCAAAATAACATAGATAAAAAGTAAAATTAAGTAGCTAAAGTTAACAGAAAACACAAAAATAAAACAACAGAAAAATATAGATTTTATTGCCCTTTGCACAATTATGATAAATTGCATTTCCTGTAATATACATTATATTGTATTTATGCCACCTATCCTGTAGAAGAGGAAGTGGCCGCCTTTCCTGGCAATAATGTTATGTTATACATATACAGTATATTGAAATTTGTCGTTATTAACATGGGAGGAAAAATTAAGGATATTTTTATAATTCCTGATTTTTTTTTATCTGAACTTTATTATTGCTATTATTCAGGCACCGTTAAATCTAAAGAATAAATGCACACGAAGTGCTTAATGCATGTGATATATCATGGGTAATATGCGGTTCCAAGGCTATTCATTTGTTTCCTGTTATCATTCAAGAACGCAAGTACGCTAATAACTGTTATTACATTACAATAGTAATAATAACCAAATACAAGAAACAAATGTTTGCAATTTAACTTTATTGCTGACTTGTGTTGTTAAAAAAAAGCTTTAACAAACCCAATTACTGAATTATGCTTATTTCTCTTCACCTCTATGTTAATGGTAAACAATTTAGGTATCATATTTACAAGGGGCATCAACTGTGGGTAATTATCGCCCTTGATTTTTGTTTTATTTTGCGACAATTGATTAAAAGGAATAAATGAGAAATGTTTCATAATATACCCAGTATATTATTTCATATAAAGAGAATATCTTCAAATTTCTTTGCTTATCATTTAGAGCTGTACATTCTGGGTATATGTTAGTTCTTTAAATAGGACAGACGACCAGTGATCAGGAATTTTAGTTCCCTCTTGTAGCGTTTCACAAATCACAATTAAAGCATTTTAGATTCGAGTTAACTATCGAAGCAGGAGAATTAAAACTTTAAAACCATTCCACAATTACAGGAACCATTAACATACAAATAATGTATACTATAATTATAACACCTGATGAAATATAATACAGGTTGCTTGAAATGCTGGTATGTAGTCTTTCGTTTCTACTTGTATATTCTTGAAGGCATAGAATTAGTTGTCTATAAAAAAATTGAAAATATCTTAAATTTATTAGGCCTAAAACCGTGATACATCTGTTATCATTGCAGTAAATTATGCAGGTCAGTGCATTCGTCATGCAGCTGAACAGACATTCCCCACTGAACAGCAAACCTTTGAAAATATCTCTAAAGAAATCATCAGATCGTCTAAAAGGAGCTGCAATTGAGATTCGGAACGTTGGGGAGGGGGGGGTGGCGTGAGAGGCAGAGGAATCGGCGAGTTTCAAAGATCAGTATGTTTTCACTAAAGATAAAAAAAGTAAAAAATGCGCCGAACTTTCTTTGGCGCAGTCGAGTTTTCTGTACAGCCTATAATGCTGCATGAGCGGAGGCCCATAAAAGTTTCAGCAACGGTCATGTAGCGTTGCCAGACGCATGATTATGGCTAACTTCAACCTTCAATAAAATAAAAACTACTGAGGCTGGAAGGCTGCAATTTAATAAGTCTGATGATTGGAGGGTGGATGATCAACATAGCCATTTGCAGCCCTCTAGCCTCAGTAGTTTTTTAGATCTGAGGGCGGACAAAAAATGTGCGGATGGACAGACGAAGCCATCTCAGTTTTCTTTTTCAGAAAACTAAAAAAGGTTCGCTGAAGAACTCTTCAGCAGCCGCGGTCTTCGACTTCTAGGAAATCTCTCGCCTCCTTTATGCCTTTATGGTTTTTACTCTTTGTGCGCGAGGCAGCTTTATATTCGTCTGAAATTCATTTTCTCTTCTCATTTGAAATTCCTTTATGATTAAATAGATATTTTTCTTGCTCTGAATGTGTGGTTCCAGACTTCTAGAAATGCACAATAAAAGCGTCATATGTTTTATCATTCAAACGCATCTCATTTTTGCTCTCTCTCTCTCTCTCTCTCTCTCTCTCTCTCTCTCTCTCTCTCTCTCTCAAATCTGCACTCAATATTAAAATGATCTTATAAAAATAACGGCTCGATTCATAAGAATGAGATAATATTTTAATTGATAAGCATCGACATCTAAATTCACATAACTACGTTCAAGAGGTAAAAAAAGAGAGTTTGAATCATTTCATCCTACCTTAATATTTCAAGAACCTTTAAAATTGACCAGCTTCTCGGATTAAATGGACCAGTCTCGATTTTTAGTGTTTGTCCCGACTTCGCGGCAGGTGTAAAAAGCTTAGAGAGAGAGAGAGAGAGAGAGAGAGAGAGAGAGAGAGAGAGAGAGAGAGAGAGATTAAAGCAAAGAACCTGTAAATCTTCTTCGGAAGTGGGATAAGAGTTTTTTCTTTTTCCTTTTCCCCTCTACGAACCTTACCAAATCTGACTTGACAAAGATGTATAATTCACATATCAAAAGACATTGTTTTCTGGATGCATCACAAAACCTGCTGAGGACAGAAAGGAAATCAAGTTTGTGACTGAAGTTGTACGATATTGTTTACCTCATAGAGGTATAGGATTTAGGATCTTCTTCTTTTAACGTGCTTGTTTTCCCATTTGTATGGGGGTAAGCACGATGCCTTCTTTTGAAAGACTTTGATGTGGCTTTGGGGTAGACTGTAGTCTCGATCGGTTGTCCTGTCTGTCATCGCTTAGATCCCGGTAGCGTATGTACATGTATTGTACCAGTCACCAGCGCCCTTTCTCCAAGCAGCGAGGAGTCGTTGCGCAGTTTAGGTCGACAGTCGAGACGTGTGAGGTGTCTGTTATGTTTTTAGAAGGTGTTGGAGTGGCTTTGTTTGTGTGTGTATTAGTCTGTAATACCCATTTGCTTTAAGCAAACCTATCCGTTGATTGCGTACATAATCCCGAGGTGTCTACACGGATTTAGGATGCTAGACCTCAAATGAGTACCTAGGGAAATTCTGAAATTTTACCACACATCTTCTCTGTTCTCAGGCAATAAGACAGTGTGGGCTGTGGGGACAAAGGGAGAAAACAGAGCATTTTCAGACACACGGGAAAGCGGTGGAAATCTCATAGGGATAGGATGTGCAGCACAAAATGCCCTTGAAGTTTTGCTATTTGTTTCGAATCCACAGTTGCGATCATTTACAAGTACTTTTCACTATTTTTATCTATCGTATTTCTCACATGAACGAGTTTTGTGACGGAGCGGAGTAAACTATAACATAAATGTTCAGCGCGGCGAGAGTATACGGCACTTTTTCCTGTTTTTGAGGAATTTCTTTTTTTTTTTTTTCTACTTTATTTTACAATAATAATTTCTAAAAAAAAAAATTTAGTATTTGAGGAGCCAAGAAATAAAATATATTTATGGTTTGCCCATGGACAGTTTTGTTTATTCATTGAAAATATCCTGAAAATGGCTAATGAACTAACTAACAAATGTGTAAGAGAGCAGAGATAGCAGAATTAATCACAAGGAACATATGTGATGTTATGTAGGTCAGAAGAAATTGGATATATCGTCAACTCTTTAAGGATGAAACCGCTACTATCTATGGAAGATTTTTGTTTAATAAATCAAAATCAAGTAGGTGCCTCCGACCCCCCACCCTCCCCTTGAGTAGATAGTGGAGAGCTCACAGTACATGGCCAGAAGCAGAGAGAAGGGCAGAATGTATCAAAACCAAATATGCGGAAAGGAAAAACTCGATTCACTTCTGAAGCGAGATAAACTTGACGTTCACGAATCTAGTGAAAGAAATCTTTCACTTCCAAATATTATTCATGCCACTTAATTTTCTTTACCCGGCGCAATCAGAGCCTATGGAATCTTCTCTACCATGAATAATGCTTGGCTCCAACTCTGGAATCCCATAAAAAAAATATCAAGATAAAGAGGGACACTGAGATATTGAAAAAGTACTTTAAGATAAATGTTCATAAAGTTAGCTACATGCTGACATTATTTAAGTAACATTTACAATCCCTTTTTTCTAATTTGTTGATAAACCAGAGTAAAGCTTAAATGATGCTTTTTACTTTTCCATAATAAAAATATAATGTATTTATTACAAGAATACACAGTATACTGTATGATATGAATGCCTCGAAAATAAATCTTTGCAAATAGAAAATTATGCTACTAATACTTTTAATCGTTTGAAAAATCCTGTCTTATTAACTGACAACGCCGTTTTTGAAGCAAGCCATTTATACTTTCTTTCACAATGTTTTCTCTTTATGCATATCTTTATAAATTTACATCTCTCTCTCTCTCTCTCTCTCTCTCTCTCTCTCTCTCTCTCTCTCTCTCTCTCTCTCTCTCTCTCGTTTTTATCATAAATGTCGTAGATAAATCGGTTGTCGCTAATCGTTAAAATTAATTTTCCTCATAAAATAAATACCGCTAATTATAATGAAGTCGATAATTTCCTTTTCATTCTTACATTGTTTACCCAAAAGGTCGTTTGTTCTTGATGTTGTCTGCATTAGCGTCTCTGAACAATTTAACTTTTCTCTCTTAATAAGAGCAGTGTGTGTGCGAGTGTGTGTGTGTGTTGTATAAAAAACATGTGAAATTAAATCCCCTATACAAAAATAATGTTTATTCAACAAGAAAACCAACTTAAAGAGGTTAATTATGGTAACCAGTCATAATGAAAGAAAATGATAAAAAGATACAAGCAAATAAACACTAATGGGACTGTCTCCCGTCTCTACACTGTCACTACAAAAGTCCCCTCATTTTTAAGTCCATTGTATCAGTCTCAATTGGCTATATTCCCACAACAGCCAAATTCTAATTAGATTATACATGAGCCCATATTTGCCATACATGGGGCACATGTCATTCATGCCCATTGATGTGAAACATCTGTGAAAGAAAAATATCTCCTATTAAACCTGGACACATTATGTTTTCACACCATCAAAACACATGAGAATAACAAATGGTACAAGATAAAAATAAGGCAGTCGATGATACAGAATAAAAACAGAAAATAGGGCGATTAAAATTTATCTTCAAGACTCACCATTCAGGCGACAATTCCAACCCACGGCTTAAAGCAGAATAAAATATTATTCCACAAAAGGTTTCAGGTCGTGGCTCACACAGGTATGTACAAACGAACCCACATGCCTCAGTGCCCCGCCTATAAACCACTTAAAATGAGAAATTCCTTGTAAAATGTTCCAAAGAGGAATGTGGACGCATATCTGTTGTCATGGCTCGTCGCTAGGCGACCTCACCCCACCTCAGGTTAACGAACTCTTCATTACCTGCGCGCTTATGTGTCGCCATTAATCACACGAGTAAACATATTTTCCAGCACTGAACATCGCACTGCTCTCGTAACCATCAGGAATGTCACGACTTCATAAAATATATCTAGCTATCTATCTATCTGTCTCTCTATCTATATATATATATATATATATATATATATATATATATATATATATATATATATATATATATATATATATATATATATATATATATATATATATATATATAAATTTATGTACTTCTATGCGTAGTGTATGTGTGATAAAGCTACAAATGGTAATGAAGGTAAATTTCACTAATACTTCTTTCATCACCGATTGTGAAATCCAGTTTATCCGTGAAGATGCAGGAAAACATCTCATGTATATTCCATAAATTTTTCATCAGAGTTAATTATGCAGCAAAAGGTCTGCATACCATTTGTGTAATAATCCGAATAGCTTCCTCTTTGACATAAATTTTGATTCGCTGATATTATTCCTTCGCCTCTTTTTTAATATCGAATGAAATTATTTTCAAAACGTCATAAATCTAATATCAGCTCTGTAAATTATGTAGCTACAGTAATGAAGGTTAATATAACACACCTACTAATGATTCTAAACTGCCATTAAACTAATCAACGCCAGTTTGAGCCAAGCAGTAAATACCATTATGTTCCGCTGAAAAGGTTTAACCATTTAATGGAATAGCCTGCATGGATACCATGTTATGCATTACAGCATAATTATCAGTTTCAATCCCGCAGTGATCTGGTATGTTTTTGCCATGTGACCGGTAAATTTCACCTACTTTATTGCGTTCTAATAAGTGACTTTGTACGAAAACCTGCCCGAATTTCAACAAATATTGAAAATCCATTAATTTCTCCATTTGTCATGCGTATAATTATGCAATCGGAATGCCTTTCATTTGTTAATTAATAATGTGAATTGATTTTCGTATAAATTAAGGATGTTTATTGGTATAGTTACTGGTATAGTGATTATAATACATGATTCATTTCTGTATATATCCACACACACACACACACACACACACACACACACACACACACACACACACACACACATATATATATATATATATATATATATATATATATATATATATATATATATATATATATATATATATATATATATATATATATATATATATATATTACATCTGTGACGAACTATGTGCTGGCTTGTTAAAAGCACATTCGCTCCACGTGCATTTGCGTTGACGTCGGAAGTTTACACTGTTAGATACAGTGGGTATCTGACGCATGCATTTGAGCTTTCCTGACCATGATCTAAGTGCGTGGAGACAGCGTGACCTTCGAACATTGAACCAGTGTCGTCACATTTCCTGGAAGAAGTAATTAAGTTAGTGCATATGTGTGCTGCACTCCCTAATGGTATATTATCAGAGGAACAGACAATCATGGGGGGACTTCATTTTGTGACTGGGTCTGATTTGTTTGTTGTGCAGTGTTGAAGGACCGCCACTGGAAGATCTGTTATTTGACGCCATAGAAAAGTGAGTAAGATAAACTCATAAACACTTATATCTTTTCCAGACATTATGTGGAAATACCCAGTTGTGCTGCAGTGAAATTCCTCTGTGTCTCCATTATGCATTTTCCCATTCTGTTCTCCTTTGTGCATTTTTCTGTTTTGAATATTGATGTCATTTAACACCGTTTCAGGTTTTAATATATGATATGTTTCTTTTAACAGGAATTCTGGGTTCGTCCTGTGAGGACGAATATTTTGGAAGTGGTGTTCTTTTACATGTTATATGACATTTATTTTGGTCTAGAATAATTTATAACCTTTTTCCTTTGGTGACAAGGGTGTTAGTCACTAGTATTGGTTGGTCTAGAATCAGTAATCTGAATATTTGTGAATCAGAATTTCCTCTAGTGATGATTTCCATTTATAGAGGGTGGAATTCACTCCATTTCATGACAGTAGTTTTTGCTGAGTTACTTTTGTTAAATTTGCAAATAAAGTCTAGTTTTGTACCTCTGTTTAATTCCAGTAGGCCTTTGTTTGAGGATAGATTCGGTGAAAGGGGTCGACGAGGGAGAAGGAATTTGCTGACCCAGAGAATCTTAGGAAAGTAAGGTGATTGATGCTGTTCTTAAAACAGATGCAGCAATAGACCTATTTGACCTGGGTATATGGTCATGACATATATACTGTGTGTGTGTGTGTGTATATATATATATATATATATATATATATATATATATATATATATATATATATATATATATATATATATATATATATATATATATAGATAGATAGATAGATAGATAGATAGATAGATAGATAGATAGATAGATAGATAGATATTAGTGATTAATCCATAGTTTTCGAGGTCACTGAATGAATAGTGACACTCCCGATGCCCTTTAAGTCCAAGGTCAGCCCCGATAGGAATGAGGGGTGAGAAGGGGTGAGGTATAAAATGTCTAAAAAAGTTGGTCAACGTAATTGAAGGAACTACCTTAACAGGATATGAAGAGGGGTGAAACAGTTTTTATTCCTCCGATAACACTCATTCCGACGGATCTCTCTTTTAACTTTAAGAGATCGCAATTTCCAGTGAGACTTGCTTTCTCGATCACGAAAAACAGGGCACAGGGACAGTCTATTAAGTACTGTGGAGTGGATTTGAGATCGTTATGTTTTTCACACGGACAACTTATGTTGCTTGCTCAAGGGTGGGTTCACCCAAGAATTTGTTTATTCTTGCTTCTGATGGTGAAACTAAAATTGTTGTTTACAATCAAGTTTTATGCTAAAGTAGTATTATAGTGAATTTGTGAGAGATTTTACTTAATAATGTGTATACTATATTTATATTTTCAAAAACCTATAAATAAAAATTCTTTGATATTACACTATAGACAGATTTGATTCCTTTTCCGGTCCAATAGAAGGTTGGGTTAAATAGATATCCAGGTGTGTTCTGTTTTGGGTGTGTTCTACGCTTTGAGTTTTTACTGTGCAACGCCGGGTACGTCAGCCAGTATACACACACACACACACACACACACACACACACACACACACACACACACACACACACACATATATATATATATATATATATATATATATATATATATATATATATATATATATATATATATATATATATATATATATATATATATGTATATATGTATTTATATATATTACATCGTGACGAGTATCTGGATAAATTCAGCTTTTTGTTTTTCATTTATTTAATTCTTATACTGTTTTCTATCTCAGTTACTTTTCGATTAATGCAAAAACATTAAGTAAAACATCAAATAAAATTCAGAACCTTAAATGATGGTATATGTCTCTCTTGAAAGTGAAACCAGCCACCGAACTCAAATTTAATTAAGGTGGGATTTTCCCATCATTCTACCTTCGATACATTTTCTCCTCTGATTGATTGCTCAGGTATTTCTTTGTTAAGAGAAACGAGGCAAGTTTCCCTGGCGGAAAAAATGTTTCCATTACAACTTGAGATTGATTTAATTCCTAGGAATGTATATAGGTTAAGGATACATAAATATTTTTATGGATGGATACGTGCTGTACTGATATAAAAAAAATATCTAAGGTGCATGACATATATAAAAAAAAGATCAGTGGAGGAAATAAGAAAATGAACAAAATTCCATAGGGAAAAGAGATGAACTTTGAAGAGAATAGGATAATATTAATGTTAACACAAATATGAGAAATGATGTTTACTGAATCTTCCGAGTCATCAGAATTTCGGGGAGAAGAAACGTACGTTTTGGGGGTGAAAATAGCGAGAGGAAGGAACATGAGGGAGATATTAAGTACTAGGTAATAATGGAAAGATAACAGTATAACGAGCTGGGGAAAAAATAAGGCAAAATATGTCAAAGAGAATAAAATAACATATATAGGTGATGACAAAGCACTGAAAAGGATGAAAAATTAAGTCGAATTCTTTTATAATAACAGTAAGGATGGCAAAAAGAAAATTGATTTTTACATTCATTTGTTCCAGGCGATAAAAGAAGATAGAAGTTCATCGACAAGACGTTGGCTCTGCTAAAATAGAGAGAGAGAGAGAGAGAGAGAGAGAGAGAGAGAGAGAGAGAGAGAGAGAGAGAGAGAGAGAGAGAGAGAATTGATATAGTTTACAAGATCGATGAGAGGGGGACTCATGATCTAGCGAGTTCTATTTCCTCTCCTTTTGGCGACTGTTTAAGAAGATGCATCACGCCACTAAAAGAAAAGAGAAGTCGGCATTTATCTCGGGGAATTGTATATTGCCAACCTCTTTCTCTCTGTCTCTTGCCATCGTAACGTCAATTATTTCTCAGTTTTTCTTTCCTCCCCTGTGAAAACTTTTGCATAGCATTATAATTAAATTTATAAGACGCACTGTAGTATGATGCTGAATGAAGTTTGGAGGCGAAAGTTGCGTCATGGAAATTCGAAGTTAATTTTCTTGCCAAGTTATGAAGGCGCCGAAAGCCTTGCCTCGAGTTTTGTTGAGTAATTAACGAGCAGAAGTTTCATGATGATTCTGCTGCCTTTGCATCTCCATTACTCTGTTCTCTTTAACTTCTAAGACTCTCTGTGTCTGTCTACTTTCATGTTAACATTATCTACACACTGATGGCGATGAGAAAATAAAGAGTTTATAGTAAAAACCCTTTCCTTGCCGAAAATCACGAGGCATTTAAATGACTGAAGATTAATGACTTTTAGTGGGTTGGTTTAATAGTTTGCAAAGGGGAGAATGAAATGAGTACACGGGCATGGCCTTAGAATTTGTTTTGGAAATGGTTAAGCGTCTTACACAAATCTTTCTATATTTTTTTTCGACGCAATCGCTACTCACACGGCTATGGTATTGCACCGTTCCCTGTTTCAGTGATAAATCGTGATTTTAAATCTGTGCCATAGAATTACCGAGTAGGCCTTCGACTTCCAATAGATATTAAAGAATAAATAAAACTAAGTTAAAGAGAATTTTTTCAGTAGAACTCGAAAATCATAATGATTTTCTTTGTTACTATCAGAAAAATACCTGGTTTCCTAATTTTCCCTAACACTTTCAGTTACCTAAAGCTTTAATATTATTTGAGTGATTCAGATCAAATTACTGTGCGTTATGCATAGATAAAAACAGTTAAACCTTATATTTTGAGGTGTTTTTTTGTATGAAATTAAGCATCAAATTGAGGAAGATAAGTTTTACGAGGGAAGGAAAAGGAGATTACAACGCGAATTTAAGTGAAGATGATTGCACTTATTGACACCTATGGCCAAATGAAAGTAGGCTTTGTCAGACCAAACAAAGATCAGTCTGGAAAGATTGACTTCTATTCAGTGCAAAAGCTGCTCGTCTAGTCGATTGTTGAGTTGGTTCAGAATATCCCAGAGTATCATTTTCAAAAAGTTTTTCTTTCTCTCTTTGAACCCACAGAATACAACCAGTTTCCTTGGATAATTGATGATGATACAGAATTATGTTTCTAACTGGGAGCTTTTCATCCAACTCCAATGAGAACTGTCTCTGAGCAATCCCCTCAATTTATTCAACGTAGCTCTTTATGTAATCGTAAAATCGATCTTGGACTGTTTGAGGTTTGAGCCTGCTCGATAAAAGATGAATCGAATTTCGTGAAAACTAATATAAAAAATTTCTTCTATCCATGCATAACACACATTAGATTTGTCTAATTCAGTTAAATGTTATTGTCGTTATAAGCAAAGTAAACATCTCAGATAAGTGGACGAGTCATTAGTGTTGCTACATTTTTATGTAAATATTTTGTTTCCTAAAGAGGCCATTCAGCCCTCTTGTTTACAAAAAGTACACTGAGTTTTCATACCATGCACATTACAATGACAAACAATATCTACTGTTATTATTCGTTTTTTTAAGTAAAATATACAGTAACATTCAAAAGAACGTCGACCTTCACCCCTGCAGGAGTACTAAGCGCTGTTGAAAGTCATAAGTAGTGTGGCTGTCGGTGGACTTTGAATTCGATTGTATATAATATTAGATTTCCAAGATTTTGTCGTATATGTGGTAAGTAAATTAAAGAAAGTAAGTTTAAGAAACGTTATCATTTTCCAACTCTTTTCTTCTGTGAATTTTTTGCAAAGGAAAGTGGAACCACAAAAGTCCTTTAGTACAAATGCGGGTCGTTTGATAAAAAAACTCATTTCATCAAGCTACTGATGCACTGATGACCCTTTTCTGTAATCCACATTAGTTGTTTGATTATAACTCCCAAGGCAATGACTATAAATAAACGATAAAGTCTTAGTAACACTGCAGCTTTAATGTAAAGGTAGGCCCGAGCGTTTAAGCTTCACTCCTCTTGGGACATGAAAGCCCATATCCCTACTTCTAGAAAAGAGACCGAGGCCAATGAGAGTACCGAAAAGATGTGATATGGAAAGTTGATTAGGATTAAACATTTTCACTATCTGCCGAGTTTCCTTATGCTTCATATTTTTATTTACACTTGGATGACAATGGTAAATTGCTGTAGTACTTCCTGAGGCGGATAATATTGTGGCCACCTCACGTTCTCCATTTTATACTCCATCATGTGCCTTTTCCATATAAGAAGGATGGTTCCAGAAGGTTTTTCCTTTCCAGTTTTCAGCAAATCCTTTTATGAAAAGTTTATTACGACTCACCATCGTCATTTTGTAATCAGACACCGGATTCATTGCTTAGGCCAATGCTGACAGAATGGGATTTAACAGAACAATTCTGAAGCGTTCCAGTAATTAATGCTAGAATCGTTTGCTAGTAAAGATACCTTTTAACTACTAGAGTAATATATATATATATATATATATATATATATATATATATATATATATATATATATATATATATATATATATATATATATATATATATATATATATATATATATATATATATATATATACTGTGTATATATATATATATATATATATATATATATATATATATATATATATATATATATATATATATATATATATATATATATATATATACACATATATATATATATATATGTGTGTGTGTGTGTTGTGTGTGTGTGTGTGTGTGTGTGTGTGTGTGCTTTGCGCGTGTACGTGTTTTTGTCAGCTTGCATTTTATGTGTTGACATTTTGTAGCACACTATTTCATGCAATATACGCAACCCAAATGATTTTTATACGGTGTTAAAGGTAGCTAAGTAAAACAGATTCTGAAAACATGAAATGAAAAAACAGACCTAAAAATAAGACTAAAAATTTCTCGGAAACGAAGGAAATCCTGGATCCTGGAGTCGAGGAAGAAATTCTTCGGAGGTTTCAGACCAAAACGTTCGATTCCCTTATTTCAAGAAAAGCTTCGGTATGGTAATATTATTAACAGATGGATTTTTTTTTTTTTACATTTCAACGCTCGTTGCTCTTTTTCTATTAGATGTTTGAATCCATTATACATTCAACTATCTATTTTATATATTAGGCGATCACTTATAAACACGAAAGTAAAATAAGAGACCATTTGTCATGCTTTGCCGATCTCCAGAAGTAAAAAAAAAGCCATAGTGAAAACTATATTAAGCTACAATTATAAGTTTTGGTAGTTTTGTTTCATTTAATTTTATATTTTGCCAGTAAGAACATTTAAAAGAAAGTTTTCATTTCTTTAAAATCATTTTTGAAAGTAATAAATATATGGGAAAAATATAAGAACATGGACGGAGACGTTGCACAGAGATCATTATTTCCGTACATTTCCTCGTTACTCGAATGCACATGGATCACTTCATGTAAAAGCGATGACATTCAGTGACTTAACCGTGAAAATCGATGCCATATAATCAGAATTATTACTCAAGAGGGATTCGCTTTAAATCCTTTTTTACACGAAATCACCTCCCCTTGGCCTGAGACCTTGCAACAAACAAAATTGAATGCACCGCACTTTCAAGGTTCATTACAAAAAAACCACCCCATTAAGAGCTCATTCATTTTTGTGGTGCCTAAGACATTGTCATTACTATTAACATGAATTGTCGCTCTTATCATTTCTGAATTTTGAGAAGTGGTTCATGTATTCTACTATGAAACAGTCACTGTAGCCACCAGTTATCTCATGCAAAGATTCTTTCGGTTTCTATGATTCATATGGTCTCTTACTTTATTTTTTATTAACATAAGCTTTGTGTTAGATCAAGAATTTCCACCTTTTCTTTTTTCCTTCTCCAAATTTTCTTTCCGCTCTTGTAACTGAATATGGTGAATGATGAGTTGATGATACCAACAAGGAGAGGAGAACACAAGGTCGATACCCGTTTTGCAATGTGCTTATATTCTAAAACAAAGTCAGCGAAAAAATTTAAATAAGAGCGGTGGGGCTATTTTAGAGTTATGATGTAATCATCATGTATTACATATCAATAACGACTGACATTGTTAAGCTTTTAGAGCTTATTTTAGTGATATTAAAATGATAATTGTCAAATAATTTTTCAGCATGTTTTGCTGCTCTTCCAACCTATTTTCCTCTCAAATAATTTACCCATTATCTAGAATAGGAACCTCAAAAATATTGGTGCTGTTCAATTTTCAGTTCTTGAGAAGTTCTGAAGACTACAATCAATCGTGTATAACAGATAGTTGAGCGTCACTTGGGAATTTTCGTTTCTCCTGTTACTTGGCATTCCGAAAAACAAAGAAGATAACAAAAATCTGCATCGTTCTCGCCTACACATTTATTTGTCAAAAAGTTATACGCTTTGCTTTCAGGCTTCCCATCAACAGTAGATGAAAAATACATTTTATATAGATGCCGTTTAGGGAGATATATTGCAAAAGCTTTTTATTGAGATAAAAAACTAATAATGCTATTAAACCCCTTTGAAAAAGCACTGCGATCTTTCGAATGCGTTCGCGTAACCGTGCAGCTTACACAGAAAATTGCTAAAACAATGGGGGTCGTTTAATTAGAAAACGGGGAAAACGCTTTAATTCAGTTTTTTTGTTATCAATATTTTTGTGAGAAAAGAACTGGAGAGCTACATGGAACTATACACCATGAATATAAATGCACACACTGAAATGAAGGTAAAATAGTATAATCGACTAATATTTGGATATAAAAACAGACAAATAGTGTGGACTATCCAACCAACATGTGGATAAATACTTAGGTAAATGGATGTTCAACTTCAGTAGCTAAACTGTTATTTCATTTCCGTTTTGACAAAGGAACCAAATGAAATGAAAAATATGGTTAAGTCATAAAAATCAAGCGAGTTCCTAACTCAAGTTATACTGTCTGTGAGGGAGGCAGGAGCAAAATATTGTCAGTGTTTCACGATAACAGAAAAGTGCCCAGACATGAAACTGTGATCGGAAGAAAACAAGTAAAAAATGAGCCGAAGTTTCTTCGGCGCAATCGAGTTTTCTGTACAGAGTATAATGCTGTATGAAACTCTCAGCCACGGCCCATGAAACTCTCAGCTGCTGCACATGAAAATTTCAGCCACGGCCCGGTGGTGGTCTGAGTTGTTGGCACCTGTGGCGGTACCAGACACACGATCATGGCTGATTTTAACCTTAAATTAAATAAAAACTACTAAGGCAAGAGAGCTGCAATTTAGTATGTTTGATGATTAGAGGTGGATGATAAACATAGTAATTTGCAGCCCTCTAGCCTCAGTAGTTTTTAAGATCCGAGGGTGGACAGAAAAAGTGCGGACAGACAGACAAATAGTCATCTCAACAGTTTTCATTTAAAGAAAACTAAAATCAACACTGTTTTATACTTACAAATTACCGTACTTCTTTAATGAAATAAGGGAATTATAGACCAAGTATTTAGTATACACACACACACACACACACACACACACACACACACACACACACACACACACACATATATATATATATATATATATATATATATATATATATATATATATATATATATATATATATATATATATATATATATATATATATATATATATAAATTACTCAACAGGATAATAGTCTGCCTTGAACTGAAAATGCCAGCAACATCTATAAAATAACAATAAAAGGGAAACAGAAAACATCTGTTTATTTTCACACACTTTTATTATTTAAGTGACAACCTTTACCCTTGATAACTTGCTTCAGTCTCTTAGGAACAGATAGGGCCAGGTTACGAAGAGTTTCCTTAGGTATTTTATCCCAAGATGCACGGATTTCCTTTTCTAATTTTGAGATGGACGACACATCTCTCCCTTGAAGATAACGATCTGCAACAAGTTTTCTATTGGCCTTATGTCAGGGCTGTTGCCAGGCCTCTCATTAACATAATTCACTCGACAATTATCAAGCCACTGAATAACAGTCTTGGCTGTGTGAGCCCTGGTCCCACCCTGTTGGAAGACGGTGTCCTTGGTATCATCAATTGCGTCGGGTAAAACATCACATAAAAGCTCCAAGAAATTGTGTTGATTCACTTTAACATTCTTGTCAAATACATGGAGCTTTGCTTTACCTTATCCTGTAAAAGCACCCCACACCATATGTGAATCGGAGTGTCAAACCGTCCCTTCAAGGTAACGTGGGTCGAGAGGGTTACTTCCTGCCTTCCGGGAAACATTTCCACCCCTATTGCATGTGACCGTAAAAGTGAATTCATCAGACCACAGCAAACTCATCCATTGAGACTCATCCCACACATTATGTTTTTTTGGCAAAATTTACACTTTTTTGCCTCTGCATAAGGCTGAGAATCGGCTTCTTAATCGGGAGGTGGATGGTGTATCCAAGCTCCGAAATGCATCGAACAACCATTCGAACAAAAACACCACCAAAGATGTTGAGGTTTAATTCGTTAATTTTTCTCGCTGTTAATCGTGGATTAGACTCCAGCTGACGTTTCAAAATGGATAAACAGCGACTATTAGTCTTTTTGGGCATATGAAGGTGCTTCCTTTGAGTCAGGGTATCCTGGCCACCTTCCTGGTAAAATCTGACAACCCAGCGCAGAACAGAACAGCTGCATACACCAATTTGCTCTGTTATTTGTTTTGTTTTCAGACCAGCTGTCTTCAAAGCACATATCCTTGATCACTTAAATCCTTGTTTCTGCCCATATCTAGGTCACAAGTGGTCCTTGAGTGCGACCCAGTGTGTAAAAACAGGAGCCAGAAGTGGAACAATAAAGGACAAAAAAGCGTTTCCTGACAGTCCAAGCCGTGAATAAAGTGCTCTCTCATTGCTTCCATTCTAAGCTCCTCCCCTTTCACTGTTCCCAGTTAAAAGTTAAGTATACCTTAGTTTAACCAGACCACTGAGCTGATTAACAGCTCTCCTAGGGCTGGCCCGAAGGATTAGACTTATTTTACGTGGCTAAGAACCAACTGGTTACCTAGCAACGGGACCTACAGCTTATTGTGGAATCCAAACCACTTTATACCTAGAAATGAATTTCTAACACCAGAAATATATTCCTCTAATTCTTCACTGGCTGGCCGGATAATCGAACGCGGGCCTAGCAGAGTGCTAGGCGAGTACGATATCAACCCATCCAATGAAGACCTAAAGAAGTGGCCTAATGCACTGACGCGATTTCTTCAAATGCTTGTGTTGAATTAAAAATTTGACAAGATATTAGTCCGCTATTTGTGCCAGGCAGACTACTATGTTGTATAGTACTATATATATATATATATATATATATATATATATATATATATATATATATATATATGTATGTGTGTATATATATATATATATATATATATATATATATATATATATATATATATATATATATATATATATATATATATATATATGTATATATATATATATATATATATATATATATATATATATATATATATATATATATATATATATATATATATATATATATATATATATATATATATATATATACTATATATATATATATATATATATATATATATATATATATATATATATATATATATATATATATATATATATATATATATATATATATATATATATATATATATATATATATATATATATATATATATATATATATATATATATATATATATATATATATATATATATATATATATATATATATATATACTGTATATATATATATATATATATATATATATATATATATATATATATCTATACTAGCTGTCCAACCCAGTGCTACCCTGGAAAACTCTGTAGGACTCAAAAAATTTGTCTTCACCTCCTTGCTCTGACTGTCCCTGTTTATCCAGATGTTGCTGTTCTAATTGTCCTATTTCTCCACGAATTAATGTGGTAACTGTCCCATTTATCCAGGAATTATTGTACTAACTTTCCCTTTTCTACCAATATTACTGTTCGGACTGTCCCATTTATCCAGATATTACTGTAGTGACTGTCCAGTTTATCCATATATTACTGAGGTGACTGCCCCTTGTGTTACTGTACTGACTGTCACATTTATCCGGGTATTATTGTACTTACTGTCCCTTTTATCCAGGTATTGCTGTAGTGACAGTCCCATTTATTCAGGTATACTGTGGTGACTGTCCATTTATCAATGTATTTCTGTGGTGACTGTCCCTCTAAAAAAGGTATTAAAGGGACTTTCCCTTTCCTACCAATATTACTGTTCGGACTGTCCCATTTATCCAAATATTACAGCAGTGACTGTCCAATTTATCCATATATTACTGAGGTGACTGCCCCTTGTGTTACTGTGCTGACTGTCACATTTATCCAGGTATTACTGTAGTGACTGTCCCGTTTGTCCAGGTATTACTGCACTGACTGTCCTTTTATCCAGGTATTCCTGTGCCGATTGTTCCTTTTATCCAAATATTAATGTGTTGACTGTTCCTTTTACCCAGGTATTAATGTGGTGACTGTCCCATTTATCCAGGTATTACTACGCTGTCTAACCCTTTTGTCCAGGAATTACTGCACTAACTGTCCATTTTATCCAAATATTACTTTGCTGACTGTCCCATTTATCCAGGTATTACTCTGCTGACTGTCCCTCTTAACCAGGTGGTATTACTGGAGTGACTGTCCCATTTATCAAGGTATTACTGTACTGTCTGTCCTTTTTATCCAAGAATTACTGTGCTGACTGTCCCTTTTATCCAGGTATTAATGTGGTGACTCTCCCCCAGGTATTACTGTGGTGACTGTCCCGTTTATTCAGGCATTGCTTTTCTGTCTCCCTTTTATCCAGGTATTACTCTGGTGACTGTCTCTTTTATCCATACAATACTGTGGCAACTGTCCCCCAGGTATTACTGTGCTGATCGTCCCTTTTATGCAGGTATTACTGTGCTGACTGCTGACT
>NC_089795.1:8205853-8215853 GCF_040412425.1 Macrobrachium rosenbergii | reverse complement strand
TATATATATATATATATATATATATATATATATATATATATATATATATATATATGCTTTCATAATAGGTTACTTTTTCAAACTTTTTTATTTCATTGCAGTTGTTTCAGTTCTTCAAATGTCAGGGAGGTCAGGAGAAACAAATATCTCTCAGCAGAAGACAATATTCATGCTGAAAAATAATGGTTATAGGACTTGAAGAATGAAGAAAGGGGCACAGTTAAACAGCAGCAGAATATCATCTCGACCTGGAAAGTAGGAAATCAATTGAGACAGAGCCCTAACAGGAAAGCCTCGGATGACGAGCAGATGTAATACTCTGGATGAAAACATTTCCCAGTATACACGGCGGTGTTTTGTTTTTCATCGCTTTCTGCGGCTTTCTCCATATAATATAAACAAATGCTGGGGTTTCTGAAATGCAAAAAGAATTTGTAATTTTCAACCCTTGTTTTTCATTGTTTTTATCATCCTTTTATAAACACATTATATGTTACGATGGTTTTCTCTTTTATATTCATGACTCACTTTTCCTTTGCATGAGCAGAAAATGCTCCTAGCTTACTTTATTTCTTCGTTTGTAAATTTCTTCCATGACTGATTTCAAGATCCAAATATCTAGTGTCACAAATCCTAAAAGAGATCTGAAATAAACCCAATAATAACCGCTTGTTAACCGAAACGTTATGAAAAGAAACAATGAATGTGAGAACTGCATGTATTCCATCAGTTACTTTTGTTATATACAGTACATCTAGAAAGAGGACACCTTGGTTAGATATTTAGCCTTTTGCAATTTTCAAGGAAATTTCCTGTGTATTGAGTTCATAAAAAAATTCCTCCACTTTCTCCACAGATGGTATATCCAACAGCGTACAAACATCATCCATGTCACTTTTCTACATGATTTAATGAGGCCCAGCGTCAAAACTGGAAATTTTGTCTGCCTCTGATAATTTGAAAACTTTTCACGTATTTCTGTTTCTGACCAGGAGGTACAAACACTTCTTTTCCTCCTTCCCCCGCCCTTTAAGCCTGTATAACGTCTAAGATTTTTTCTAATGGAAAGCGAAGGGTGGTAACTCTAAGCCGACCATTAAATTAAAATTACCTCTTCTTTTAGTAATCATGAAATTTAGTCACGCGTTTAAGGTGGCTTTGGGAAACCATCCATACGATTTTGCTGAGTAATGTGACCATAAAATACCAACATTTTTCAAAGGTTATTTTAGAAAGGGCAAAATCTGTCCCACTGGGATGACTTCTTAAAGAATTGTCAGTGTTCGTACAAGTCTGAGACCTCCGAAAGTTTAGGGGAAATGGCCAGATACTAAAACCCCTTACCACTGTTATAGATAACACAGTAGGGATTGCCACCACAATCATACTGCTCTTAGTAATGTCGATAGTTTGGTAATGTCTGACAAAAGTTTCCGTCTGATAACTGCAGCATCATTTTCAATTTACATCGTTCATGTTCATGTCAGGGACATGAGTCGAGGGAAGACCAGTAACTAACTAACTCGAAACCAGTGTTGGCAGGGAACATATTCTTCTTTTAGATGAGACAGGATCCAAATGAATTGTGTATTATCGAGAGCCAGCCTTCAGCGCGTGATTTCAGAAACTAATTCAGAACTCGTTTCTACGTTTGACCAGCAATCTCATCCCGACCCGTGACGGGTGCGTTTTTAGTATGAAAGTTCATGGATACCTGATGGATAGATCTAAAAGAACTACATATACAGAGTCATAAGGTCTCTTAATTCAATTTCACCAACAGTACTTCACACGAAGTGTCAGTAGCTTTTGAAAGCTCTCGAATTATATATTTATACGAAGAATCATCGTGTTTTAGTATAGTAATATGCATCGAATGAACAGACACAAGAAAAGCCTTTTGAACCAACTAACCTGGGACTTGAGGAAACCGCAGGCCGAAAACGTCTGCACGGTTGGATTTCCTTGGACTGCCTTAATCCTGATGTGCGGCACCTCTTGTTATAATGTCTGGACTGCACGTATTAGTGTGGTGTGAGCAAGTATATCTTTATATTGTCGAAATAAAATTCCGAGTAATTCATGAGTGTTAATTATTCACAGCTTTAGTGATAGATTTGATGTTCAGCACTTTAGTAAACATTGGAAGGTTTTGTTTGCTTACATTTTATGGCAAAAATGATAGGAGTTTTAAGAGTGTTTTTATTTCTATAAGGTAAATGATATGTATACATTGTCTATTCAGCGTTTTCCTTATTTTTCACACTACAAGAATATATTAAAACTGAGGATTATGATTAAGGACTCTCTCTCTCTCTCTCTCTCTCTCTCTCTCTCTCTCTCTCTCTCTCTCTCTCTCTCTCTCTCTCTGTGGTGCAAGTAAAAGTTAGCATAACTTATTTCTTACCTTCAGGTAGATTATTAAAAATTGTTCATTCAGAACTTTTCCCTGTCAAAGGATACCTTGGAGTTCCTAAAGCACACTGGCTTGGTCAGGTATTTCTATACTGTGTTCTTTCTTGTTAATATAAACTCTTCAAAAGCAGGAGTTTGTCAACCATTACTTTTTACTATTGCATCTAAAGCCTGGCTGAAAATCCCCCACTGTTGTTCACTTGAATTCATTTCGACATCGTTTTGAAGGATCTTTTATGGTGGTTGAGCTTCTTTTTTTTGTTTGCTTGTTATTGGTGTGTAAGAGTATATCTATTGAAGCACAACGAAATATCATGGATTTGGTTGTTGAGCTTTCTGTAGCTGGAGTTATAATTCTTTAGACTTACAAACATTATTGCATTTACCTGATCTGATTTGATCTGATTTTTTGAAGTTGAAACAGTGAAGCCAAGCAAGTGATACTGTCATTTTTATATTAGGCTAAACAGACGTTTTGGCTTCTTGATTTCCACAACTTATGTAAATCTCTTTTCTACATCCGAACGATAAATATTTGAAAAAACTCTTACATTTTACTTAACGTGAAATAGAACTATCCAGCCATCGCGGCATTGTGATTTAACAGATTTAACAGATTTATTCAGCAAGAACATCTGTGGTTTCTAGCCTCACACCCTTTTCTCTTTTTGACCCCTGGAAATGGCTGATGCCATTTTGCAAGTGTTGGAGTAAGATATATATATATATATATATATATATATATATATATATATATATATATATATATATATATATATATATATATATATATATATATATATATATATATATATATATATATATATATATATATATATATACAGGACCTCATTCAAACTGGATGGTATTTAGTGGAGATATTTATTCAAAAAAGTTACGAGCTTTCCTAGGACAAACAGTCCTCACTGTCAAGTATCTCCACTGGATACCATCCAGTTTGAATGAGGTCCTGTTAGTAAATGTACTAATACACAGAACAATTGTGAATGTGATAAACTTTTATTATATATATATATATATATATATATATATATATATATATATATATATATATATCTTCTTCTTCTTCTTCTTTTAACGTGCTTTTATTCCCATATAAGCACGATGCCTTCTTCTGAAGGACTTTTTGATAGATCGATCGGCTGCCCTGCCTGACATAGATACGTATGTTTCATGTATCATACCCGACCCAACGCCCTTTCTTAGTTATTGCGCGGGTATGGCGAGAGTTAGATAGATGTTTGTTATGTTTTTAGAAGGTGTTGTAGTGGCTTTGTTTTGTGTGTGTATTTAGTCTGTAACATCCATTTGCTTTTACAAACCTATCCGTTGATTACATATATAATCCCGGATACGGATAGCAAAGTGTCTGCCTCTCTGACCAGTCGGCTTTGCGGGTTTTGAACCGCGCCACAGATGAAGTCCGAAGCTGCTGCTGTAACCGACTGAGCTTTGAGGCTATTATATATATATATATATATATATATATATATATATATATATATATATATATATATATATATATATATATACATACACACAGATAGATAATTATGAATATGGCGTGAGCTTTCACTAATATTCAGTTACTTATGATAATAAATTGCTTGTTTTATTAAATATGAAGACAACGCATAAAGCGACGAAAGGACACCTTACCAGTGACAAACTGTTCAGGATTAAATATTCATTTATAGCATCTTTCACTTTAAATAAATGAAAGCCTGGTCCCAAATAATAATGGCATCTATTTCACAAAATAAATTGTGAAGGTTACAAGCCTAGGTTACTAATACGAAGTACAGAGGAAGCTGAAATGTGTAAAATCATTTTATATGACTTGTTTATACTAATCGTAACACTTGCCTGATAGTAATTAAAAAGCTTTATATGTACAGTTTAAAAATGTAGATATAGATCGAATTTCACCTTGGGTAATGAGTTATACGAGTAAAATAATGTAGAAATTAACTGTGGATACGATTTTATAACCCGCCATGTAAAATAAATAGAACAAACGATGTCTTTGTTCGATTATACTTAAGTTTTACAAACAGCTGTTTTGACTAAGACTTTTAAAACCAACTAACTACTTTAATATGTAGTTATTACAATAATATCTCGAATTATATTTATCTACATCATTCTTATGCGAAAACTAGCAACAATTCTTCGATAATGAAAACATGCTCACTTTTTGTACACGAATCAGCTATTTCAACACATTTTAAAACCTTATTGATAGAAATTTCCTTATTTAGGCTCTTGTGCTCTAACTATTACTGTATTTCAAGTCTGCCTATTTCCCCACAGGGGACAGCAGTGGCGTAGCTGGCATTCCATCAGTTGTTGGGGGGCCTAGGTGGGGCCAAGATATTTTGGGGGGGCCAAAGAAAATAAGAAAAAAAACTAATGTACCAATTCTGTAATTAGTAGAATATATTATTCTCGAATATATATATATCCATGTGAATGAAGGGAAATAATAGTATTAGTAGTTAGTAAACCTGCATTTGAAATGACAGAGCTCAATTTTCAATTAATTTTCAGCTCTTATTATATGCAAATGTTTCAAATACTGTAAGGGTTAAAGTTTAGCTACAGAGGAATTTCACTGGGGCGGGGCCTGTTGTTGGGCGTGGGTGACATCTAACGCCACGGGGTTAAGCCGATTAGCTATTCTTGTCTTATTTAATCTTGACATCGTTAAGTAAATCGTATACTCAGCAGCTGTTAATTCAGTCTCTTGAATTTGTACTCTGCACCTTTAGCGAAATCGGATATCAAGTATATTGGGTGTGACAGCTTTGAACAAACGTCTTCCTGTAAATGAGAAATAGAAACTCACTCACACTCTGTGCTATACATCTCCATAAAGCAAAATTTCCCCACTTGCCCTAAAAGACTAATATAATGAGCCTAGATAGTTGTTTTACTCATTCACAGTGATACTTTGGTAGACGCGGTATAGGTAATGGAACGGGAAATAGATTTGTTAACAAGTCGTAGATTATAAGGATGTGAAAAGATATCTTGCAACACTTCAAGCACAATGAGTATATCAGTCAACGCTCTCTTACCAGCAGTCCATTGAATGAAGAAGTAAATGGACAATATTTAAAGGGAAGTGAGAATTGTATACCCATGCACAAACATATACCGGATCAAAGTCTCTAATTACAAAAGACAAAATCGTTCTTCGATTTCTCAAAAGGGATGTAGGTTGGTGGGATCGCCTAATTAAGTTTAAAGAACGCTAGGTTTAGCATGAATGTAACTTACACATCTGATAAGTTTTTGGGTATGATAGTAACATGAGGAGGCACTTATGCTTGCGAATTTAAAAGGGAATTTTGTCATCACGAACACAGTCTAGATAAGTAACAGGTTATATGAATGGATAGAGAAACTTCAGACATATTTTTGGGTCGACAGCACACATCTCTGTTTAGATTTTAATGATTGTTACAAATTATTACCGTTTCCCATATTGTCAGCCATTCTTTTCGACAGCTTGCAAAATTATTTGATGCTACGTTAATGAGAACAGTTCGGAATTCAATGTGAATTATCAAGTATGAAAACATGTAAAATAGCAGAATTAGAAGTAACTTGCGTATAATAAGTAGAATTATTTTCTTTAACTTCTCATTAAAAAAATATGTAGATTCTTCGTTCACAAGAGTATTAGAGATTGGACTGTATTGAAAGTTACATATATACGGTAAATGCATAAATGCAAAACATTGTTGAAATACACACTACTATGAGGTATTTTCTGTAATTTCCTATTGTTACAGTTATTATCAAGTTAGTATAATAAGTTCAAGAAGATAAACTTCGTAACATACTAGGAGATGTCGATGTTGCATATCGAACAGTATCTATAAGGGATAAGAACAGCAGCCAACCTTTCAGCGAAAGAAGATACTTACATGAACAGGAATCCTTGCAATAACACCTGTTGAAGGAACATAGATCCATTCATAAAAACTGAGTTGAAACAGAAAAAACTGGTTGTGTCGCTTGTCCTCAAGACTTTTCGACAAATATTGACGTTGCTATGAAATATTCAAAGCAATGAAATGCTTCCTATCTTTATCCTAGAAGATATTGGAAGGTCAAAGGAGTGAATTCTGAATTGGAATTGATGCTGATTATTATTATTATTATTATTATTATTATTATTATTATTATTATTATTATTATTATTATTATTATTATTATTATTATTATTCAGAAGATGAACGCTGTTCATATGGAATAAGCCCACAGGGGCCATCATCTTGAAATTTAAGCTTCCAAAGAATACTGTTTGTTGCTCATTAGAAACAGGTAAGCGGATGTAAAGGGAAATACAGAAAGAAGAGATCCACTTATTAAAAAGGAAGAAATAAATTTACAGATTAACACACAGATAAAAATGTAAGTAAACTATTAAAATGCAAGGAGAATTGTATAGAGTGGTAATGTATTGCATCTTCGCTGGAACTTTGAAAGTTCCACTTGCGTGACATGCACAGGAAGACTTCCACAGTCCAACGGTGTGAGTAATAAAGAACCTCTGGAACTAAGAAGTTCGACAGCGAGGCACATTTACTGCCCATTGGTGCTGCTGTTCACAAATCTCGTTGCTCTCGGCAAAGGGATCACGGATCTCTTGTGAATGAGAAAAAGGGAATCACGGATCTAATATTTGGAAATTTTGAATGAGAAAGACCTCAAATAATTTATAAATTCAATAATGTTGGATCAGAAATCTTTTATCTGTTTCAAAATTACATATTGGAAAATCAGTATACGGAAGATATGAATACTATAGACACCATAGTTCAGAAAGTAATGAAAGAAGCTGAGAACAGCGAAGCAATTTACATCCTTCACTTGCTGAAATATCAGTATGTCATAACAACACTCCGTAGAAAACTTTGAAAAGTCTGAGTTAACACCACATTCGACTTGCTGACCAAAGATCATTAATATCCAGTCGATATTGTTGTATATTAAGCCAATTGTCAGCTAGCACAGCTCTTGCTCCTAGAGCAGCCTGTAAGCTTATGCACTCATACATCTTCCAGTCAAGTTTCTAAAGGAAAGTGATAAAATGGTTATTGCTTTACTTTCCAAAAATAAAGTTTTGTGTCGCTCTTATAAAATTAAATGACATTACCATTTCATTTACATTTTTTAAGCCATGACTGATTTACCATAAATATTTTACTTTGTTAGAATTGCCTTCGGTGCCCAGTACTTGACCGTTTCACTTGTTCTTTAAAGTAAGTTGCTATCCATTTCAAGGACCATGAGTCATCGTTTTTCTTAAATTTCTTTCAAACTAATTATTTGATCGAAATGGTACTTTGGCACAGTGTACAAGACACCTCCCGCTATATTTTGGTAATATAGTGCATTGTCAAGTGCTTTTAGTTAAGGCGTTTACTCTTGACTTGCATGGTGTTGCCAAGCATCGCCAAACTATGCATTCGAACGTCCTTGATCCCCATCCCGTCTCTCCCTCTCCCTTCCCCTCCTCATCACTCCCTCAATCCACTTTCCTGGCCTCCCCATCTCCGATCCCCTTTCCTGTCTAAGGGGGATCGTGGACGTTCGATTCTGTAAATCAGTCCTGCCGCCCCTTGTTTTATAAAAATACCTTGACTATACCTTCACCCTTTTCAGGCTTAATTTTGACTGATTCATTCTTAGAATTTGTTAACTCGTGTCACCTAAATATTAAGTTTATCCTTGAAAGAGAAGTGAACGACGGTCTTTCATTTTTAGATGTAGAAGTCTTTCGAGAAAACAATCAGTTTAATACTGCTATTTTTAGGAAAAAGACTTTTACAGGTTTGGGAACTCATTTTCATAGCTCTTGTTTTCGTAATTTTAAATTTAGTTCCATCTTTACTCTTGTGTATAGAGCTTTCCCCCCTTACATCTAGCTGGTCTGTTTTCATAAGGAAGTTACCTTTCTTTTATCATATTTTACCGATAACTGCTTTCCTACCAAGCTCGTCAACAGGATTATTGACAGGGTTCTTAATAATGAGTTTTGCACTAGCGCTAATAAAATAAAAGTTCCTAAGCTTCCCTTTTATGCCCGATTACCATATTTGCACGATCATTCCTTTAGGACCGAATTTACTAACACCGTACAAAAATACTTTGGTGCATTAAATGTTGAACTTATTCCTATTAATCCACTCACAATTGGCTCCTTGTTTCGATTTAAAGATCGTTTATGGCCCCTCATGTCCTCTGGTGTAGTGTACAAATATTCTTGTCCCAGATGTAGTCTGGGAACTTACGTGGGTTCTTCTCAGAGGATGATGAGGGTTCGCATAAACTGCCACAAGGGAGTTAGTTTCCGTACTGGATGTTCACTATCAAATCCTGAACAGCCCTTATACATGAACATAGCAAAAAAATGTAAAGTTTCCATTAAACATGATGATTTCATTATTGTGGGTCAAAACTCCAGCCCAAATAAATTATTAACCCTTGAGTCTCTCTTCATCAAACAGCTTGTTCCGCAGCTGAATACCCAGTCCACCTCCACGCCCTTGTACCTTTCTTAACCTGTCGTTTTTGTGTACATTCTTGCCGTGGTAGGTCGACCCCCGAGTGCTCCTCAAATATTTCTTAACTTTGTAGTTTTGTTTATTTATTTATTTATTTATTTTGTATTTTCATCTGAACTTTTAATCAACATAATTTCTTGTGCAATTTTGTCCGTCTTTAGTGTTCTTTTATGTATGTGTGAAGTTTTGGTTTTCATTTCAATTAGTGTATGAATGACTTCTTAGACAACTTGCAGATTCATATAATTTATATTGGTCATTATTCTTTGTACAGAACCCTGAGGATGCATTCAGCTGAATGCGAAACGCCTCGGAATAAATTGTAATACTTCGCCACGTTTGTTCCTTCCTGTCCCTGTCATTTGATCTATCTATCTAAAAGCGGTATCTATCTATCTATCTATATATATATATATATATATATATATATATATATATATATATATATATATATATATATATATATATATATATATATATATATATATATATATATATATATATATATATATACACAAATGTTTCATACATATTAGAAATGATAAAGACCTTGCTTGAATATCCTCCAACCGTGACATTTGGAAGGACTGCCGGACAAGCGCGACACTCAGGCCAGCCCTGACGCTTTCCTTCTCTGTCAACGGCCAGCACATTCCCGTGAGTTGCACCTGTCCTTTCGTCATCGCTTATTTGAGTCTCTTATGAAATCATAATCAACTTTGCTCAAAGGAAATGCGGTCTACTAAAGCCTTCCCCCGTAAAAATAACACAGAACTGAAAATAATTATATGTAAACTCTGCCGCTTTTAAATGTTCTTCGCAAATGTAGGGCGAACTTGCAGTTGGCGCTCTAGAGAGAGAGAGAGAGAGAGAGAGAGAGAGAGAGAGAGAGAGAGAGAGAGAGAGAGAGAGAGAGAGAGATGAATAAAACAGCATTCAAAACCTAATGAACATTTGATTAGAGTATTTACATTCGACTTTGT
>NC_089795.1:8148353-8200853 GCF_040412425.1 Macrobrachium rosenbergii | reverse complement strand
GCCGCCGTTTGCTAGTAATAACCAACTTCTAAGATACATACCTGTGCCATTTAATCATAATCAAAGAAAAGTAAATGTAGAAAATTGAATGTTTAGACTTGGAATTGTCCTAGGACCTTTAAAAAGAAGATAATGTAAAAAATACACGAAAAATAAGTATAAACCTCAAATAGAGAGAAATGAAATGTTGATATTTGAATGGATATGTGACCTTAAAAGTCGATTACGGAGACCAAGGATCTCTGTCATTTTTGGTCGTGGCCATGAGGAAGTGAGCAACGTGGAAAATATTTGGGCTGAATACTCATCAAGCCCTTAGGTACTTAATAATAAAGTTTCGTCAAAATTAGTGAAAAATAGGGGGTAGGAAATTAACAATAATCATAATGATACTGACAATGATATCACTAAAAACAATATGTGGCATAGATGAATGCTCATGTAAATTGCGATCAGTACGTAATAATAATAATAATAATAATAATAATAATAATAATAATAATAATAATAATAATAATAATAATAATAATAACAGATTAAAACTGTAATATTCATTTGTTGAAGGTTGCTTTTATCTAATACCTCGTGCGTCAAAAGACTAAGACTGGCCTCCTAATTTTAAAGCATATTCCCAGAATAGCGGCAGTCATTACAGAAGAAATTACCGAGAATTTTAGGCCACCATTTTTATGATCCCGAAGATAAAAGGAAGAAAAGAGGGAAGGAAAACTCGTCATCAACTTTACCGTGTTATCCATTAATGACAATCAAGAGGGTTTTTATGGCGGTAGAATTTCGCAGCTTTTACTTTTTGTTTTTTGTTTTTTGCAGGTGCTCGTGAAGTGCTTCTCCTTGGTAACATGAGACCAAGCTGATCTCCTCTTTGCGCTCTCTCCCTCTCTTACTCCACTGGTTATCAGGTTGGAAGATTCTTTGATATTACGGTTCTTTAATTCAGGATGTGAATTTTATAATAGATAATAATATTTTGTTAGTTCAGTTGACCAAATGATTATTCATTTTGATGTGGTACAGAAATGATTTTTAGTCAGGTATGAATACTAGTTGTAAACGTTCATTTGTTGTCTTTAATCATTTCCAGGAACTGAAATCTTTCCTTAAAATCGATGATGAACGCAGTGTTGATCACTGCCGAAAACTTCCTTTTCCATCATTGACTTTAATTTTTCTTCTCCTGAAGGAGTTGCTTGCTGGACTTCAGACGTCGCTCTCATCACTATGACCCTGGCAATACTTATGCTGCTTCAGAAGCAGTTGTAATGTTCCTCTTGTGAGAAGGATTGTGGAGAGGAAGACTTCTGGTGATGCTTCTCCTCTTCAGAGCAAGGATATAAAAATCTGAGCTTTAATTTTTTTCTAGAAAAAGAAAAGAAGGGAGGGGAGATGGAGAAGTTAAAAAAATAAGAAGGAATTCTAATTAGACAAAATTGTGAGGCTTCAGTTAATATGAATTTTCTAACGAAGAAAAATCCAGAATGATTCAGCTTCTCTTCGAAGTAAAAAATGACGAAGATTTACTTTGCACCGTTTTTTGTTGACAACTAGAACAGGTTTCATTTCAACCAGCGAAGTATTAGTCAAACACAAAAGAATTTTTACCATTCTTAATTTTAATTTCATTTAGTATTAAAATCTCATCATTATCATCATTCATCAGCCTTGGATTCACCTTGTTGTATAACTAATTCAAAAGAATCATAATTAGAAAAGGAAACACATAAGGAGAAGAAGTACCGAAGATGTTCGGGTGCAAATAAAGAAGAAATGCTGCCAAAATTCTCTGAATAAAATGTGCTTCCGCTTAACCAAAAATGTTGGAGTAAAACTACACAAATATATATTTTTTATATTTTTTCTGTCAAAATATTAAACTGCTTTGGAAGTCTGGCAGTAGGATATTATACACTCACGTATATATATAAATGCCATATTTTTATTCATATAATCATACTTTTATAATACAATGTATACTTCCATTCTTAAACAAACAAAAATAGATACATAGAAACATACATACAGAGATTATCAATGAGTGCTTGAATCAATATTCTCTTTTATTCCGAGGAAATCAATCAACAAACAACGAAAGGAAAGATAGGTTACGAAAGAGAAAAGAGGGAAAACACAGATTAATATCCACGTAAGAAGAGAGCAGACGACTGTAACAAAGGTAGATTAAAAGAGTGAAATTGGATGTAAATAATGCACGGACAAAAGGAACTATCCTTTATTTCCCAAGAGGGTAGACATAAGTTTCAAATGAAGCGAACAACAAAATTAAAAACCTTAGTTCAGGACACTTGCGTGGAAACTGTGTCCATAAAGAACGCCTCCTACTGGGAGAGAGAGAGAGAGAGAGAGAGAGAGAGAGAGAGAGAGAGAGAGAGAGAGAGAGAGATAGGTGGTGCCAAAAATAAGAAAAGAAGAACGAGGAAGTATGGAGAGGAGATGGCGAACAAGAGGGGAAAGAATAAGAAGAGCGAATCTCTCTCTCTCTCTCTCTCTCTCTCTCTCTCTCTCTCTCTCTCTCTCTCTCTCTTTCTTGTAAATCCCGGGGAAGTGGTAACAATAATGCCAGACCAAATGGCGTGCTCATAAATAGGAAAAGCACTGCCGGAGCCCACGCCCTGGGGGTTCCCGTAGATTTATTGGGAGTCTGCTCTTTGCAACTTATACCTGGGATGTTTACATAATGCATTCCTCCAAATTGCTTTGTGCTCAATCCGTTTTTGCAAACTGTGTAAAAACAATTATGTGGATCCTAATGATTGCTGGTCACAAGTGAGATTATATATATATATATATATATATATATATATATATATATATATATATATATATATATATATATATATATATATATATATATATATATATATATATATATATATATATATATATATATATATATATATATATATATATATATATATATATATATATATATATATATATATATATATATATATATATTTATATATTTATTTATATATAGTATATATATAGATAAATGTATATATATATATATATATATATATATATATATATATATATATATATATATATATATATATATATATATACATATATATATGTGTGTGTGTGTGTGTGTGTGTGTGTGTGTGTGTGTGTGTGTGTGTGTGTGTGTAAGCATATTGAAAATAGGGAGAAAGAGAGAAATTATTGGCAGTGTAATCTGAACTAGCAGTTTTAAATTTTTTAAGAGTCATGACATTCTAGAATAATGATTGAATTTGATCTTAAATTCATCCCCATAAAATCAGTTGATCAAAGTTCAGAAAATTTCTAAGGAGACCAATAACTAAAACTGAACGGAGGTTATTTCTGAAAATATCTATTGAAGATTAAAAGAATATACTCAACAGGGAAAATAATTTCATATGTAAGTTAACGAGAAAAAGACGTAATGTGTTTGTTCGCCTCTATTCACGTAAGAGCCACAGGAAACTGAGAATCTTTTTTCGAAATTTACTTTGATGAAGACGAAAATATTGGTTGTTATTTCCTCAAAAATAGGATGACTTCTATTTTTAGAGACCGTTCCAGTGAGGTTTTATTCATTTCTATTATTTTATAAAGTGGATTAAGAGAAATTGTTTTCCTTTCAGAAGAATTATAATATACGAGCTGCACGCACACACACAGATATATATATATATATATATATATATATATATATATATATATATATATATATATATATATATATATATATATATATATATATATATATATATATATATATATAAACAGAAGTAGGCGACAGGGATTAAGTTTTCGGACTGGCTGTAGGCTCTCCAATCCTGAGCATTCAGGCATAAGAAACCATTCAAAAATTTGCATTGATAGAAATGATTTCTGTATCGTAGGCCAAACAACTAATACATGCGAACTGCCTGTCCTGGAATCATTATTTATTAAACAACTAGTTCCCCAGTTAAATGCCCAGACCTCCTCCACTCAGCTATGCCTGCGTTAACTTTTTATTTATGCATTCTGTCTTCTGCCTTCTTGGTATAAGGTTGGTTAGCGATCTTTGATTTTGCTTTTGTCTTTTTTTTTTGTATTCTAACTGTGCTGTATTTTATGAATTTTATTGATTTTCAGAGCATTTTTAAAGTAATTTTATTCATTATTTAACAGATTCCCTGATGATGTAATAAAGTTATTTATTACGAAACCTTGGAAATAAAGAATTATGCTGAGATTAGTACATTTCCATGGTCCACCTCCCCGCTAAAAGTTAAGTATACCTTAGTTTAACCAGACCACTGAGCTGATTAACAGCTCTCCTAGGGCTGGCCCGAAGGATTAGACTTATTTTACGTGGCTAAGAACCAATTGGTTACTTAGCAACCTTTCGCGCTGATATATATACACATATATATTTATATGTATATATATATATATATATATATATATATATATATATATATATATATATATATATATATATATATATATATATATATATATATATATATATAGAAATCATCAACACACAATCACGTGTGGAACAGAAATAAATTTCTGACTCACGTCGGGATCGAACCCAGGCCTCTCAGGTGGAAAGCAAGGGCGTTATCCACTGGGCCACACAAGTCTAAAAGAAGTTGGAACCTGAGAGCAACTGCCAAGGGAATTACCTGGGCAACCTAACTGCTTGCATACCAGCGAGTTTTCCCCAACTTCCCGACTCAGCAATGACCCAATAGACAACATTTCATTCGAATTATCCTTCTGAGTGAATAAGATAGAAATCATCAACACACAATCACGTGTGGAACAGAAATAAATTTCTGACTCACGTCGGGATGGAACCCAGGTCTCTCAGGTGGAAAGCAAGGGCGTTATCCACTGGGCCACACAAGTCTAAAAGAAGTTGGAACCTGAGCAACTGCACCCAGGGAATTACCTGGGCAAGCTAACTGCTTGCATACCAGCGAAGTTTCCCCAACTTCCCGACTCAGCAATGACCCAATAGACAACATTTCATTCGAATTATCCTTCTGAGTGAATAGATAGAATTCATCAACACACAATCACGTGTGGAACAGAAATAAATTTCTGACTCACGTCGGGATCGAACCCAGGTCTCTCAGGTGGAAAGCAAGGGCGTTATCCACTGGGCCACACAAGTCTAAAAAAGTTGGAACCTGAGAGCAACTGCACCCAAGGAATTACCTGGGCAAGCTAACTGCTTGCATACCAGCGAGTTTTCCAACTTTGACTCAGCAATGACCCAATAGACAACATTTCATTCGAATTATCCTTCTGAGTGAATAAGATAGAAATCATCAACACACAATCACGTGTGGAACAGAAATAAATTTCTGACTCACGTCGGGATGGAACCCAGGTCTCTCAGGTGGAAAGCAAGGGCGTTATCCACTGGGCCACACAAGTCTAAAAGAAGTTGGAACCTGAGAGCAACTGCACCCAAGGAATTACCTGGGCAAGCTAACTGCTTGCATACCAGCGAGTTTTCCCCAACTTCCCGACTCAGCAATGACCCAATAGACAACATTTCATTCGAATTATCCCTTCTGAGTGAATAAGATAGAAATCATCAACACACAATCACGTGTGGAACAGAAATAAATTTCTGACTCACGTCGGGATGGAACCCAGGTCTCTCAGGTGGAAAGCAAGAGCGTTATCCACTGGGCCACACAAGTCTAAAAGAAGTTGGAACCTGAGAGCAACTGCACCCATATATATAAATAAATTTCTGACTCACGTCGGGATCGAACCCAGGTCTCTCAGGTGGAAAGCAAAGGCCTGTGGCCCAGTGGATAACGCCCTTGCTTTCCACCTGAGAGACCTGTGTTCGATCCTGACGTGAGTCAGAAATTTATTTCTGTTCCACACGTGATTGTGTGTTGATGATTTCTATCTTATTCACTCAGAAGGGATAATTCGAATGAAATGTTGTCTATTGAGTCATTGCTGAGTCGGGAAGTTGGGGAAAACTGGCTGGTATGCAAGCAGTTAGCTTGCCCAGGTAATTCCTTGGGTGCAGTTGCTCTCAGGTTCCAACTTCTTTTAGACTTGTGTGGCCCAGTGGATAACGCCTTGCTTTCCACCTGAGAGACCTGGGTTCCATCCCAACGTGAGTCAGAAATTTATTCTGTTCCACACGTGATTGTGTGTTGATGATTTCTATCTTATTCACTCAGAAGGGATAATTCGAATGAAATGTTGTCTATTGGGTCATTGCTTAATCGGGAAGTTGGGGAAAACTCGCTGGTATGCAAGCAGTTAGCTTGCCCAGGTAATTCCTTGGGTGCAGTTGCTCTCAGGTTCCAACTTCTTTTAGACTTGTGTGGCCCAGTGGATAACGCCCTTGCTTTCCACCTGAGAGACCTGGGTTCCATCCCGACATGAGTCAGAAATTTATTTCTGTTCCACACGTGATTGTGTGTTGATGATTTCTATCTTATTCACTCAGAAGGGATAATTCGAATGAAATGTTGTCTATTGGGTCATTACTGAGTCAGGAAGTTGGGGAAAACTGCTGGTATGCAAGCAGTTAGCTTGCCCAGGTAATTCCTGGTGCAGTTGCTCTCAGGTTCCAACTTTTAGACTTGTGTGGCCCAGTGGATAACGCCCTTGCTTTCCACCTGAGAGACCTGGGTTCCATCCCGACGTGAGTCAGAAATTTATTTTGTTCCACACGTGATTGTGTGTTGATGATTTCTATCTTATTCACTCAGAAGGGATAATTCAAATGAAATGTTGTCTATTGGGTCATTGCTGAGTCGGGAAGTTGGGGAAAACTCGCTGGTATGCAAGCAGTTAGCTTGCCCAGGTAATTCCTGGGTGCAGTTGCTCTCAGGTTCCAACTTCTTTTAGACTTGTGTGGCCCAGTGGATAACGCCCCTTGCTTTCCACCTGAGAGACCTGGGTTCCATCCCGACGTGAGTCAGAAATTTATTTCTGTTCCACACGTGATTGTGTGTTGATGATTTCTATCTTATTCACTCAGAAGGATAATTCGAATGAAATGTTGTCTATTGGGTCATTGCTGAGTCGGGAAGTTGGGGAAAACTGCTGGTATGCAAGCAGTTAGCTTGCCCAGGTAATTCCTTGGGTGCAGTTGCTCTCAGGTTCCAACTTCTTTTAGACTTGTGTGGCCCAGTGGATAACGCCCTTGCTTTCCACCTGAGAGACCTGGGTTCCATCCCGACGTGAGTCAGAAATTTATTTCTGTTCCACACGTGATTGTGTGTTGATGATTTCTATCTTATTCACTCAGAAGGGATAATTGAATGAAATGTTGTCTATTGGGTCATTGCTGAGTCGGGAAGTTGGGGAAAACTCGCTGGTATGCAAGCAGTTAGCTTGCCCAGGTAATTCCTTGGGTGCAGTTGCTCTCAGGTTCCAACTTCTTTTAGACTTGTGAGGCCCAGTGGATAACGCCCTTGCTTTCCACCTGAGAGACCTGGGTTCCATCCCGACGTGAGTCAGAAATTTATTTCTGTTCCACACGTGATTGTGTGTTTATGATTTCTATCTTATTCACTCAGAAGAGATAATTCGAATGAAATGTTGTCTATTGGGTCATTGCTGAGTCGGGAAGTTGGGAAAACTCGCTGGTATGCAAGCAGTTAGCTTGCCCAGGTAATTCCTTGGGTGCAGTTGCTCTCAGGTTCCAACTTCTTTTAGACTTGTGTGGCCAAGTGGATAACGCCCTTGCTTTCCACCTGAGAGACCTAGGTTCGATCCCGACGTGAGTCAGAAATTTATATATATATATATATATATATATATATATATATATATATATTATTGTAGCGCAACTGCATAGCTTGCGCCTGCCCAATCAGAATAAGACCTTTGACACCTCAACCAACCATACGAACGAGGCATGTAACGTCACGACGTTGAAGTCGTTACAGACATTTCATTCTGCAAATGAAATAATTACAATAACATTTTTACCCTACTTTACAGAGAAAATGTCAACAGACCTAAATTAAAACTACATATATATTACGACTTACAAAAACAATAATAAGTATATTACAACAAAACCAATCAAAACAGAAATAATAAATCTGAACTTGAATCGACCAGTAAATTACAAATGGAATTGATCAATCAATACAGTTACTTACTCCAAGTTATTTAGTTGGAGGGTTCAGTCTTATTCTAAATTATTAATGGCGATCTCGAAAGAGAACCGCCCAGCTCCAGTCCTCAAGATCAAGTGTAAAACAACGATTCTTTGCGCATATTTTCACTTGTTAAAGAATTCGTCCAGTACCTAGTTTGGCAACTAAACGACCCCAAATTTTATAATTAGCTAGTTCAATAATGGGAATAGAGGACGCGATTCGTGTCTGTTTACACTCCGGAGCTTTATCTCGGGTTAATTTTTACTCTTATAAATTATACACGTTTTTTCATTAAAATTCACTTTTGAACCTTTTTGTAACAAATTTTACATACTAGAACTATAGATAAAACTTGATCTCATTTAATAAATAAGCAAGAAACAGGAACTTGAATTTTTTTTTTTTTACATTTTTAACTTTTTTTTTTTTTTAATAAGAACATGAAACAAAACGACAACATATTGAAAAAGTACTCATTTAGATGAAATTGCACTTTTTGCGACAAAATTTTACGTTATATGCAACTGAAAATCTCACGTATGTTACTGTAAATGTCTACAAATCAGTACGTTCATTGTTCCTCAGAATGACAACCAAATCTCTGACCGACTTAGTGACAAACTTAGATTTTTCATCAGACTTATACCGCACCGATACTGAACGTGTTATATTATCAGACGACTTGTTTTCAGAAACAACTTCGCCCCAAGACCACTGGTTACGCACGGGATTAGTATCTCTGATTATTACGATATCATTTATCTCTACCCCGGTTGAATCTGACCACTTTTCTCTGGGAAGAAGAGCTGGAAAAATTTGATCATACCATATTTTCCACCAATGATTTAAAAAGAGTTCATTCAGTGCGAGTATTTTTGTGTACTCTATTTGCTCAGGTGTTTTAGCCAACTCGAAATCTAAAAGTTCACTAATATCACCGTTTGATCTACCCAAAATAAGGTCATTTGGACGTAGTAATCTCACAGCGTCTAATTTGGCAACATTATTTCTATGAACACCCAAAGGCCTATCATTTATCATATCAGCAACACTGTACATTAGTCTCTGCAAACGCAACTTAGTAAACTCAGGTTTTCGAAGCAGTGACAGCTTCTAAAGTGTTCTTCACAGTCCTGATCATCCTCTCAGCTTGTCCGACTGACGAATGAGCTCCAGATGGTACGAAGTGCCAGGTTGTTGTTTCGGGATTTGTCTGAATCTTTGCCATCTTGGTATGGTTCCAAAGGCTCTCCATAACGTTTGCAGCACCACGGATTTGCGAACCAAGATCTGCAGTCACAGACGTGGGTTTTCCGCGGATTCTAGTAAAAGCATCAAAACCTGCAAGGAAGCAGTTGGTATCGTAACCTTCAAGGACCTCTATGTGGGCCGCACCAGATGCACGACACACGATGACCAGAATCCAGGCTTTACCAGAATTTACCCGGTAATTTCTCGTCTCGCGGCGATCTGCGATGGTATTGAACGGACCAGCTATGTCAATGACCACATGTTCGAATACTGGCGATCGCACGAGTTGTTCCACCTACGAGGAGCGATCTCTACTTGGGCGATCTTCTTCCTCAGAAAGCGACAATATGGGCACTGCGACACAACTTTGCTGACGAACCGTTTACCGTTGAGGATCCAGAACTGCTCACGTACTAGGGCAAGAGTAGTATCCGCACCAGAGTGCTGCGGTTGGTGACATTTGCGCACCAAGATCTCTGCAAAGGGTTCAGAGTATGGTATAATCGCAGGCGGGTTTGATAGAGCAGCACCAGTACGACCTAGTGCTCTCCACACACCGTCGACGTCCAGTATTGGGTTCAGTGACTTTAGCTTATGTCCCACATCTGACGGTAGTGACTGCTGAGCCTGTTGAATAAGAAACAAGTTTGATATTACTAACTCACGCTTGGTAGGCACAAATGTATCATTTTCAGCAAACCATCTCGAACATTCTGCTTTCGTCATACTACTGATGGCAACTGGAATAGTCTTCACTGTTCTCTTCAGTCGATCTCTGAAAAATTGTGAAGCATTTTCCATAAATCTTATGATTCTAGAGATGCGACGTTTAATCTTCATCAGGCTGTCATTTTTGTCGACCGTTATGTTAAATGTTTTTAGGATATCAAGAATAACTGAATAATCTTCATTTGTTCCACCATCAATCTGGACACATAGTGACTTGCATCTTCCAATGGTCATCCGTGGATCTTTTATTCTTATGTCCAGATCTTCTTTCTTCGCATGAACTTCATTTGCATGTTTGATTGGCCATTCGTTGATGTCCTTCTTCATGAAGTCTGGACCTTTTTGCCATCTGTAATCCTTTCCCATTTCAGATGGGTTAAGACCGCGTGACGCATCATCGGCAACGTTGTTTTCAGAGTCTACATGGTACCAATCACGAATATCAGTCAGGGTTTGTATTTCACCAATACGGCTGGCTGTCCACATGTTGTACTTGTAGGGCTCATGACGCAGTTGTCCCAGAACTATGGTGCTGTCAGTTAGCAGCATTACCCTTTCAAAATGAAGCTTGATTTTTTGACGATAGTCTGTTGCATTCTGGCACCCAGCAGACATCCAAGTAACTCACCACGGGGGATCGTTAATGTCGGAATTTGTGGCCACGGTTTTGCCTTTGACATGGCAAGAACAGATGCTCGCTCGCCATTTTCCAACTTCCAGTTGTAGTACGCGACACATCCATAGGCAGTCTGAGAACTATCACAAAAATTACTAGAGCGGGTTTGTCAACTGCGGTTTCCGTGTAAGACAGCGAACAAACCTGACTTCTTTTAGACCATAGATCGAACGAATCACTTCTTTACACCGACTGCGGGTTGTAGGTAGGTCATCATTACCATCTAGGATCGGATCGTCCCATCCCTGTTTGAGGCGGAATATCTGACCTAGTTCGTGCTTCAGGCAGATGGTAACCGGAGTTGCAAGTCCCGCCGGATCATAGATGGTTGCTATGATCTGTAGATAATTTCTTCGACTGAAAGTGTCAGGAAGGCATCATCAAAATTTTCTAAACTGATATCTTCCTCTGATCTAATGCTCTCCTTTTCTTTGAGAAGTTAATCCTACCTGAAATGGAAATTTCATCGTTGGCAGAATGATATATTATACCCAGGATCCTTTCCTGCTCTGGTGTCCGTCGCACATTGTCAGGTACATCCGGACACTTCTTTATGTGGGCATCAATATCACTATCACTTCCACCGATCATGAAATGCTTTATGATGAAGGATGCCTCACTGAGGACAATGTTGAGTTCCTTAGCAAGTTGTAATGCCGTGAAACATCATCAACACTTGTAGTACCATCATCAACATACAAGTTCGATTTTATGAATTCATATACCTGTGGGTACTTGTCCTTGAATTTCTCAGCTATGATGAGCATTGCTACACTGCATATACCACCTGCCGGAGTAGTTCCCCAGGAGTTTCGTAGTAATCGCAGCGTCTTGACTTCTTCTTCCTTGTCCAGTTGATTCCACAGAAGGCGGTGCAGATGAGATTCTTCTGTCTCAAGGCTTAACAGTGAAGTATGCTTTACTTATGTCCATTGCAACCGGTATTTTCCTTTCCTGGAACCTCAACAGCAGGGTTGGAATTGGTGGAATCAAATTTGGTGGTGGTTCCCACAAGGAGTTGATAGCCTTGCCTTTAAATGGAACACTTGCATCAAATATAATTCTGAGTGGGGTTGAGGAACTATGCTCATTAAAGTGTGCGAAATGACAGATGTAGTAGACTTTGCCACCATTAGTTTTCCACTGTGCATCCTCCTCAGCTGTAACCTCTGTCATATAGCCGTCGTTGATCAACTTTTCAAATTCGTCTACATACCAGTTCTTTAAAGCTTTGTTTCTGGACATGGTACGTGTTAACGAATTTAGGCGTTTGAGGGCAACAGGTCGATTATCCGACAAGGTACGGAAGCTTTCCTTCCATGGTAACCTGCAAACGAATATCTTCCGTTCAGGGTCGTAGGTGAGGCAACTCTTGTATGTCTGTACTCTTCGCTCCTCTTCTGAGTTTATGCGACTGCGTCGCACCGATGACAAACCGGACCATCCTCAACTTCACACATACGATCAAACACAGTCTCAGCACTGGTCTTTATTGAAAGAACCGACTGTCCGCCATTTTCTGCAACCTCCTGCACGGAGCCATTGCTCCGGGCTTTATCTGTGGAAACTTCCTTTCGGCCGTTCAGCTTGACCTACTGCAACTGATGACGTTGACTGCAGAAGAACAGCAGAAATCTTTCTGTTGAGGAGCTCCGACAGCATCACACTTGGTTCATGAGAATTGGCGGCAAAAATTTCGTGAGAACCATGTAGAATGAACCCGAAGTTAGTCTCAGCTAAAACAAGGTTTTCTCTTGTCTTCACCGTTCGCGGAAATATGCTGGCATGATTGTCTCCGATTAGCAACTCGATGTCACCGTGAACAGGCTCTAAAAGTTCTGATGGATCGGCATCATCTTTGAACATGTCAGCAGCTGCATGATAATTGCCTCCATCAAGTTCACCGATGTAATCGACACCAATGCAATCAACTGCAGTCACGAAGTTACCTTCTGCATCGTAGAGTGGGATGCTGTACAGATCAGCTGGTCCCCAATCCTGTGGCTGGCTCTCCCAGCAGTCCTCATCATCAAATTCTTGATTCTGGATACTGGTTTGATACAAGCTTCCTTTGCCACCGAGTTCAGAATCTGTGAGACAGTGGTTCCCAAATCATAAAGAACTGAAACCCTGAAAAGATTGCCTTTCCTTTTCATGAAGGCTGTATGACTAGGTCTCATTGTGTTCTGGCCCAGATGATGACGGAGTTTCTCGCAATCAACAGGACCATAAACCATGCTTGACGCAGCTAGGCAAGCAGCATGCAATAGAGTATGATGATTGTCTGGCGTCTTGCAATTAACCTCCTGACAAACGTGCTTATTTCTGCACTGATTTAAGGGGTGAGAACCAAAGCACTTTTCACACCGGTTATGTTCCTTCAAGGTTTCTCTCTTTTTTATGGACGAAAGACCTAGGAACACTCTGCATTCAGACGTTTGGTGATCAGCCATAGAATGAAAAACACATGATTGAACGGAAGATGGGGAATTTTTTGGCTTCCTGGTTTTCGATTCCTTCCAACCATTACCCTTTTTGGGCGTTCCATTCTTACCAGGCTTGACACCTTTCGAACCGCTGTTACCAGTGTTTCTGTCCTTACTGCTAACCTGATAATTCTTGACGACCGTCGTCGGCTCTTCTCTGAAAATGTAACTAGAATGAGCTTCTGCTCGCAATTTAGCTGTTTCTTCGATTGAGGCTGCCGTGTCGGCCATTTCTAAGAGTAAATTGAAGGAGGCTTCAGCATCAAGGTCGTCTGCCAGAATTTTTCTGTCGATTCTCCTGCGCAGTTCTACTGGAATTTTTTCCATTACGATGGAAAATGCCGACTCACCTAATGCAGACGTTCGGTTTACCGATCTCAGGTCCTCTTTAGCGACAGTAAGCTCCGTTACCAATCGACGAAGACCATCTGCATCAGACTCGCTTCTGACAGGCCTAATGTCATGGACGTCCTTGAGGACTGCGTCACGGATGGTGTTTCCCCTTCCGTAAATGCAATCTAATGCTGACCATGCTTCATCCAAGCTCGATTTCGACTGAACAATGAGGCCTTCCCTCGAGTTTTTCTCGCAATGCTTCTCTCAGTCTTAAAAGCGCCATCTCCTCAGACATCTGGCTCTGAACTAATAGCTCGAAATTTTTCTTGAATCTTTTATACGATCGAACTTCACCATCCCACGTCGGACAAGAAAGTTTCTTCAATTGGACGAATGACGAATTAGATTTTCTGACCTCATTAGCTTGCTTAGGAATGTCCTCTTTTTCCGATAGCTTTTCCATTCGTTCATTTATCTGCGTCCTCAGCTTGTGGAAGGTAACACCCGCATCACGCAATGTTTTCAAAGCTTCGTCACAAGTCAGATTGCCTGCGGAGACTCTTTTCAAATCACTATATGATTCACGAAGAGAGTTCAATGATAACCTTAAATCATCAACAGTGGCGTTCTCTGCATCTGCTAAGATGGCCTCGGCGTCCGAACTTTCAATAGTCCAGGTCTCAACAATGTCAAATTTCTTCCGAGTCAAAGATTTCACCTTCCTGGGAGGCATGTTTACGAGATTGAACAGTAAACAGCAGTACAATACCCGAACGATGAATTCAGCGACCCAGTTATGAGAAATGGAACACAAGAAGTATTGCTTCAAAACACCAACTTTGGGTCGATAATTGATAATAGCCACTCTTCCAGACGACGAGTCATTGACGGAACCAACTAGTTAGGCATTCAAACATTCAGTTTTCGCGAACTAAACTCGTTGACACTTTTGTTTGCTGTTGTTAACAATGAAGTAATTTATGAACGAGTTAACCTTGAGGACAATTTACATACCACAAGGCACAAATTGGAGCGAACTTACTTTAGAGTTTCCTCGATTCCGCAGAGCACTTGGAAATGAAATGTAGCGCAACTGCAGGGGCTTGCGCCTGCCCAATCAGAATAAGACCTTTGACACCTCAACCAACCATACGAACGAGGCATGTAACGTCACGACGTTGAAGTCGTTACAGACATTTCATTCTGCAAATGAAATAATTACAATAACATTTTTACCCTACTTTACAGAGAAAATGTCAACAGACCTAAATTAAAACTACATATATATTACGACTTACAAAAAAACAATAATAAGTATATTACAACAAAACCAATCAAAACAGAAATAACAAATCTGAACTTGAATCGACCAGTAAATTACAAATGGAATTGATCAATCAATACAGTTACTTACTCCAAGTTATTTAGTTGGAGGGTTCAGTCTTATTCTAAATTATTAATGGCGATCTCGAAAAGAGAACCGCCCAGCTCCAGTCCTCAAGATCAAGTGTAAAACAACGATTCTTTGCGCATATTTTCACTTGTTAAAGAATTCGTCCAGTACCTAGTTTGGCAACTAAACGACCCCAAATTTTATAATTAGCTAGTTCAATAATGGGAATAGAGGACGCGATTCGTGTCTGTTTACATATATATATATATATATATATATATATATATATATATATATATATATATATATATATATATATATATATATATATATATATATATATATATATATGTGTGTGTGTGTGTGTGTGTGTGTGTGTGTGTGTGTGTGTGTGTGTGTTTATATTTATATATGTATATATACATATATACATATATATATATATATATATATATATATATATATATATATATATATATATATATATATATATATATATATATATATATATATATATATATATATATATATATATATATATATATATATGTGTGTGTGTGTGTGTTTAGATTTATATATATACATATACATTTATATATATATATATATATATATATATATATATATATATATATATATATATATATATATATATATATATATATGTATATATAGTATACATACATGATTAATAATTTAGATAACATATGTTTGTAAAATAAACTGGACGCAGTGACCGGGTTTGTGAAAGTACAAGAATTTAAAGTATTCTGATTCTCTCTCTCTCTGTATATACAGTATATATATATATAAATATATATATATATATATATATATATATATATATATATATATATATATATATATATATATATATATATATGTGTGTGTGTGTGTGTGTGTGTGTGTGTGTGTGTGTGTTTAGATTTTATATATATACATATACATTTATATATTTATATATATATATATATATATATATATATATATATATATATATATATATATATATATATATATATATATATAGTAAACATACATGATTAATAATTTAAATAATGTATGTTTGTAAAATAAACTGGACGCAGTGACCGGGTTTGTGAAAGTACAAGAATTTAAAGTATTCGATTCTCTCTCTCTTTCTCTCTCTGTATATACAGTATATATATATATATATATATATATATATATATATATATATATATATATATATATATATATATATATAAGTTCATTTTGTTTTCATTATCCTCATTCTTAATTTTAAACAGGGCTGAGAAACTCCTTTAATTTTCTGGGCACTTAGGGATTGATATCTTTTCCTGTACATAGAGAAAACACAACTTGATGTTTACTTCCGTAGTGTCAGTAAGAGTTTTTCCGAACTCTCATAGAAACTTTCTAATGTATCTGTTGTAATATTAATATTTATAAAATAAAATGTTTAAAGGATTTTCGTAAATCACTAGGATGTGTAGAATTAAACACGGAACAAGAAGCCCGTGCTCCTATATGTTCTACACAAGCACATGCTCATTATAAAGCATATCTTTTATTCGCTGTGGTTTCAATAAGTTCTTTGACCCAAGCCCTTATGCCAGTTGTCAGCATTCTGTAAAGTGCACGGGGATTACTCAGCAACAGGCAATGTCTGTATTACCAGGCAAATTGACTCTTAAGGATCCGAATGAGTCAGGAGCGGGTATTGTTTAGCAACACAAGCGTGGGGCAACAATTACTGGAGGCTAATTTCACTTGTATATGAGAGAAGAGAGATAAAATTGTCAGTTGTGCGCTTTCTCTTTGACAGCTGTCCGTGATCGCTATTTATCTTTTGTATTCATTGTCACTTTGTTCCAATGATAATGATGATTCAACAAAGATTGTTATAACTTTGTAGAGCTAAGAGTTGATTAACTGCTCTCGTTCCGGCTTCTTGATTTCTATCAACAAAATTTGTTGCAACCATTGTAATGGTGAGGTGGTTAACTGACGAGCTGACATATTCAAATTTCATATGTCGGAATTTGCTTTTTGTGCAATTTTAACACACCCTCCTTGCTTGTATTCCAGCCTTATATCTGCTAAACACACACACTCATCACTTATTTTTATAAATCCGTGGAATACAAGAAAATTACGTTTTTATTTTTGATGTAATGAAAGGTTGGCTGGCGGAGGCAACAGCCAAGCACGGAGGAAACAACTGTCCTGTCATCTCCAGACTTTGCTGTCTTACAGGTTCCCTACGTATTCCTTAAATAAATTAATGTTAAAAGTTTATCTATTATTGTTTACGTCGTGTTGCTTCTTGTAATTCATTCCTCTTTTAGCTAGAAATTAAGGTCAACTTTCAGCATTGTAATTTGTTGCAATAGTTTATTGAGGACCCTCACTTCCAGGAGGACTCCTCTTGGAAGTGATCCTTTTTTCCAGTGGCAGAACATATTCTTTGAAAAATTAATTCTCATTTTTGAAAGCTTTATGTTAAGTTGACCATATACCAGTAACTAACGCGTGTTACTATTTGAACATACTGGAAGTAAGAGAGAAAAGTAATTTACCCTATGCTTGGTATCTTGCTGGTGTGTTCAAAAAATTCCAGGCGTATTTGAGGAAACAATCTGGGCTGCAGAGGAAAGGAAGATACGATTATGCTGGCCAAGTCCACATGTTTAGTGATTCCCCTGAAATATCTTGGCCTTGAAATTAAGGAAGTCTGGGTGTGTGAGTCAGTTTTCACCATATTATGTGATCCATATGTAGTATTTAATGTCGCGTGCAAAATGTTTGTACCTTTATTTATCATGATATTATATAAAGTCTGATTGTTAGTTTACATTTTGATTTGCAAAACATTTCAGTTAGTACTTAAAACAGAGTTTATGTGTGGAAACGTTGTGCCAGCTACAGCATACCCAAGGCCAGTATGACAGTTTTTAACAGACATTCATATGCTCAAATAATGCTCATAATTTCGAGTTCATCTTTACTTAAATTTTTGCTACTTGCATTGATGATTTGTAAGTAGATGAAACCTAATGGAGGACTTAGTTTGCTTAATACGTGTTTTTCTTGAGTTATTTGGCTCTTCTAAAGAAATTTAGACTGAATTTCGAACTAGGAACTTATTTGCTACTACAGGTAGTAATTTCTTCTATTTCTTATTTACTGGGACACATAAAGAAAACCCCTACATTTTGCGATCTTTAATTTCCCCTAAATCAACTATTTCTACGCAAACATTGCGATCCCGATTCTACTACTGTCTTTTTAATCCTCTGCTTCCCTTATATTCGTTGCTAGTGGGTTCTTGCTTCTGCAATGACCAAGAAGACATATTTAAGGCAGATCATCGTTTCTATTTGATTGCTCCCTTTAGGACCTAATTTAGTTCAGACCTATTGGTAACAAACTTCTTTCTTTTATTCAAACTGGCAGTAGTGATTCATGTGGGATTATATTATGGTTTGAATAAGTCTCCTGTTTTGAACCAGAAGTCAGTAGTGTTACTAGCAATTAGGTCCTAAAGGGAAAAAATGTTATCATCACCTCTGATACACCTTATGCCGGCATAAGGCTGCCTCATTCCTACTATTTAACTCCTCTCTTCAAACTGGTTAGATATTTTGCTAAATGGCTAAAAGCAGTTGTTTTTGATAACTCGTCCCCTCCACCTTCAATTCTAGTGATATCTTTCGCTATCATTTAATTATTCCTTGGGGTCCTCCTCCTCTCCGTGAATAATACTCTTCGGTCTAACCTTCCTCATATCTATCTAGGCTTCCACGGTGATTCAAGTCTCATCTTCACTTCAAAGGCATCTTCTGATATCTGCACTCATTACTGAATCTGGTTCTTCTTTTTCAGAATATTATTTTGAAATCACGTGGAGGGATCCTGCAATTCAAGTAAGTTCACTGAACCCAAGGGAGACTTTTTCTATTTCTCTGTCTTAAAATACTCCATTCTGTTACATTTGAAAAATACCAATTCATTAGTTGTTCAAAGTTTCAAACGATTTTTTTTTTTTTAGAGATAACAAAAAATACATATTATTCTAAGAATGTTTTTGCTATAGCATAAATTCTTAAATTTATTATAGCTAATCATGTTTGTATTTATCTTCATGGAATCAGTAGGGACGACACCTTTATTTGGCTTCCGTTTTCTTAGGTACTTTTGACATGACAGTATGTCGAAAAGCAACCGACTTTGTGATTCTGGGGTGGTAAGGTCCTCAGACCAAAAAGTATTTGGTGCTACTTTGGCTCGTTATTTTGTGTCACCTACTCCGAGGTGCTAGTACTAAACACCGCATGGTAAATGTGAAGTAGACGGCCACACGATGATAAAAATGCATTTTTTTTTTTTTCCAGGGATACAGGGTCCAACAAGCGACCTATGACAAGAATTCTTCCTCGCTGTTCGACTAAGTACGTGTTTGATGACCCTCCGATGCCAAGCTTTTTAATATTCAGCTACGATTTCTTTTCCCTTGTTCTACCGATAAACTTTTTAAAGTGCAGTGCTCTCTCTCTCTCTCTCTCTCTCTCTCTCTCTCTCTCTCTCTCTCTCTCTCTCTCTCTCATACCTTTTTCTCGTGTTCCTCACATTGGTTTAGATGAGGGGTCGATTTGCTCATTTTGTTAGTCATTGCAACAAACTGTTAAAGACGTGCGTTTACCTTGCTCCATTATTTCAGAATCTTAACTGAGTACCTCTCACTGAATGAATGAATCTTCTTTTTTTATGGAATTTAAATACACACGCATATACATGGATAGCAAATATAGACAGAAATGTAGATAGACGGTGGGGCAGAGGAACGAGCTTCATAAGTTAAACTTGCACATAAACTTTGTTAATGAGACACTGAGACATCCTGTGTCGCCGGGAACAATAAGTTCGTATCCGCCATTTTTGTTCGCTGGATCATAACAATTTTAATCTCGTGACACCTGGAGAGGGTTCGTTACTGTTATAATCTCGCGCTGCTCCCTTAGGCAACGCTAAAGCATATTTTGGACGACAGGTAGGAGATAGCTTCTGGTGTTTCATCAATTTTTCTGTTGTCATTTTTCGGTAATTAGACCATTTGCCTCACTACATGTCATTTTATCTCAGTACAGAATTGCCAATGACTTCATAGGTTCCATCCGCACTTTATGAAGGCTATCAGGAACAACTGTTTCCTTCAGATGTGATGTTCTTCCAACAAGCAGTCTACCATATTTCAAACTGAAATTCAGATCCTGTCCCTCTGGAAATGCGCTGTGGCGAAAGAAATAAAAGTTAGAGGCTCAATTTCTTCTTTCCGTTCACGTGTTTCTCTCCATCTCTCTTTTCCTTTGATAAATGACTGAAAGTTTAACTTGACCATTGGCTGCCGTGCTTGTTAAAGTCATAGAAAAATAATATCCAAGAAGTGAATAACATGGGCTGTATTCAGAAATCTACCATTCAGAGACCATTGCAAGTTTATCGGCAGCCAACTCTCAGAAAATTTCAAGTTGATTAGTTAAGTGATTTGTAAGTTATTGTAATGAGAGGACTGTAAACCTATCCTGATCCTACTGCAAGCAGTCAGCGTAGCCTCCACACTGATGGGTGGGAAGCCTCTCCACAGGATTTGAATTAGCTGGGAATGAAGGTTCTTAATTTATCAAAAGGTGCAAACATTCATATTGAGGAAGTCTTAAAGGACATCAACTTCCAAAGCAAGCTTACACAGTCTAGGAAACCTAGATGAAATAAATGGTAGATAAATTAATGCTAACCAACAAGTTCTCATAAAGGAACTATGTGATAAGGGTAATAATTTACCTGTGCTCTCCCAGACAAATCGAGGCCAAAATCTATAGACCCTGACCTTTTGGAAAAGAAGCCTGTCACAAAACGTGGAAGTCCCTGGCATGTGCTTTCTCAAGTTATTGCTCTCAAATAACTTTGTTCCCCTCCTTTTGAACTGTATGACTGTAAGTCGAAAAGCAACCGACTTTGTGATTCTGGGGTGGTAGGATCGTCATCAAAAAAAACATTCGGTGCTACTTTGGCTGTATATATGTGCCACCTGCTCCGAGGTGCTAGTACTAAACACCGCATGGTAAACGTAAAGTAGACGGCCGCACAAAGATATTGTTTATTGATATAGTAATATGTCGACCACACAATACAGAAATGGTGTATATAATACTTTGATTCCAGAGGAGCTAGTAGTAAACACGGCGTCCCAAGGAGCTTCCGCCATGTTTAGTACTAGCACCTCGGAATAGGTGACGCGTAGATAACAAGCCAAAGTATCACCAGACATTCTAAATCTGTCGAGGGAAGCGGATGGGGCGATGACATCAAACACACTAATGTCCTCGAAGAGATACAGTAGACACAATGATAGACAAAAGGATGTAGAATCAAGAATGATTTTCTCTCTGTCTGTCTATCTCTTCCTTTCCTTATCACCTTCCCATCTCTCCTAAATAGCCATCCACTTTTGATAAAGCCGAAGAAATCTCTGAGGATTTCTTGGGGAGGCTACTAAGTGATCTCGTTTTCTGAAATGGCTCCTTCATCTCCCGTAAAATCAGACCTTCTCTAGCTTTATTGTCTTCTGCTCCGTTACCATTCATTGCTTCTCTCTCGTTCATCACGTTACCTCACTCTTACTTTTCTCTTCCAACACAAAAAGCACAACTTGTTCACATCAAAAACTTCCATCATCCCCATTATATTCCTCTCATGATGATTTCATGATCATATCCATTTCTTAGCGATAAATGCCCAAGCTTCGGTTGTTGTTTTTGTTATCACCATCATCTCAGGATACTCATCAACTTCCACTTCGCTTTACTTTCATATGTTTTCATATTTGCTGCGTTGTTTTAGGCACCAATATTTTTGTATCTTGCTATCACTACCGATATCATCCTCATTTGAATCTGCGTCACAATATTCTGTTTTAGAGCAAAGAGTGTAATGTCTTTCAAAAAAAGTGTAAAAAAACATGTTATTCGCTCCTTCCTGAGTTAAACTATATTTTTTGTTTTGTCTAGGAAAGGATTATGAAAATGAGCGCTATTGAAATAACTGACTGGCCACGAGAGTTCATGCATTCACGGCTGGAGTACATCCGGATACATGAAGACAGAGAAGGCTTAAACGAAGTTTCCTATATAGTACAAATCCCCCATAGGGAGGTTGTGCCATCAGTGCACCTCACGCAGTGCACTGTAGGCATCGCTTCAGGGTCATTGCAGCGTCCCTTCGGCCCCTAGCGGCAACCTTCTTCATTCCTTTCACTGTATCTCTGTTCATATTCTCCTTATTCCATCTGACTTTTCACCCTCTCTAACAATTGTTTCTTAGTGCAACTGCTTTGAGGTTTTTCCCCTGTTACACCCTTCAAACCTTGTACTGTCAATTTCCCTTTCAGGGCTGAATGACCTCGTAGGTCCCAGTGCTTGGCCTTTGGCCTAAATTCTTTTCTATTCTGTATAGTACAAATCGTTATCGACACTTAAACAGTCAGGTGCAAAATTTCGGAAGAGAATAGGAAAAGGGAGTTAACAAGTCCCTCTGTAATGTTATTGAAAGGGTTCTTACACAAACAGATGTTAAGGAGAAAGTAACCTGTCCCTGAAGAAGCTGAAATTTCTGCAATAGAAGTTGTTTGAGGAAAGGAGAAAAAATGCCTCTGTGATTTAATAAAAGTGAAATTGTAGCTCTGTTCTATATTCATTCATTATGCCAGATTTCGGAACTAATTAAAACTCCTGTCAGTTTAACTGTTTTGAATTAAACCCCAGTCACTGCAGAATAACTGAATAGCAGGCAGTGGAATCTGCAGTGTTGCGACAGAATATAGTTTTCTCATTTGTTTTAACGCTTTGAAGTTTCGATCAGTCTTAATTCTTCATTTGTGTTTTTGCCTTTCTTAGTCCTCCAATTAATTCCAATTTTTACGCCATAATTTCCATTGAGAAACGATGGAGAACACTTGTTGACTTATTTACTTTTAAATTTTGTGTTAAGAACCACATTTTCCGTCGAACTTAAAGGGTTTGTGAGGCCGGCAGTGCTCGATTAGATAAAAGACAGAGAAAATAAATTTAAACTTTTGCTAACGTTAATGGGAAGCTCTGTGGTAGTTACGGAGACTTGCGGTAGATGTCGCTACCGTCGCTTTTTCAACCCGTTCTCTTCAACTCTGGGTTTGACTCTCTCTCTCTCTCTCTCTCTCTCTCTCTCTCTCTTTTTTTCTTCAGTGACAATGATTTTGAGACTATTTTAAAAAAATGACTACCAAGTCTGAAAAGAACAAGTTCACACATTCTTACACGCATGCCCATAAAGATGAACCGAAACACACGCAAACACAATAAATTCTAGTACGTATCTGTATTGAAATACTTCACATAAATATATTTTACAGTGATCTAGGCTAGTGCTGTTGATGTTACAGAGAGAGAGAGAGAGAGAGAGAGAGAGAGAGAGAGAGAGAGAGAGAGAGAGAGAGAGAGAAGCTATTTAGTGAGTAAAGTCTTATAATTATTCACTGATGACTTTCAGTAATGAGATTTGATGAGTGCATTATGAGAAGTAGATTAGATGAGCACTTTATTAGAAATAGCACCCATTGTTTTCTAGTAACAGGAAGAGAGAGAGAGAGAGAGAGAGAGAGAGAGAGAGAGAGAGAGAGAGAGAGAGAGAGAGAGAGAGAAAAATCTTGTAGGTATTTATGAAAGTATTACAGAATTATTATGATGAATGCACTTACTTTACTTTGTTCTAATCAAACGAAAAGTAGATCTTTTTATTGTCTTTTATCTTCTTGCTGATTAATTTCAGACCTAAAAAGATTCATCCCACGAATTAGAGAAGACGACAAGTTTGTTTCCTGTAGCTGAGACTCTAATGACCATTTCGATGAAAGTCACGTGAAGTCACAAGCAGTTAGCAGCAAAGGAATCACTTCCGAACGATATACCTTTTTGACCACATAGCCATGACTGAAAATTGAAGAGAAATGAAAACAAATATTGACCACATAACCATGACTGAAAATTGAAGGGAAATGAAGACAAATATTGACCACATAGCCATGACTGAAAATTGAAGGGAAATGAAGACAAATATTGACCACATAACCATGACTGAAAATTGAAGGGAAATGAAGACAAATATTGACCACATAGCCATGACTGAAAATTGAAGGGAAATGAAGACAAATATTGACCACATAGCCATGACTGAAAATTGAAGGGAAATGAAGACAAATATTGACCACATAGCCATGACTGAAAATTGAAGGGAAATGAAGACAAATATTGACCACATAGCCATGACTGAAAATTGAAGGGAAATGAAGACAAATATTGACCAAATAGCCATGACTGAAAATTGAAGGGAAATGAACACAAATATTGACCACATAACCATGACTGAAAATTGAAGGGAAATGAAGACAAATATTGACCACATAACCATGACTGAAAATTGAAGAGAAATGAAAACAAATATTGACCACATAACCATGACTGAAAATTGAAGGGAAATGAAGACAAATATTGACCACATAGCCATGACTGAAAATTGAAGGAAATGAAGACAAATATTGACCACATAGCCATGACTGAAAATTTGAAGAGAAATGAAAACAAATATTGACCACATAACCATGACTGAAAATTGAAGGGAAATGAAGACAAATATTGACCACATAACCGTGACTGAAAATTGAAGGGAAATGAAGACATGACCTGACTGAAAATTGAAGGAAATGAAGATAAATATTGACCACATAACCATGACTGAAAATTGAAGAGAAATGATGAAAACAAATATTGACCACATAACCATGACTGAAAATTGAAGGAAATGAAAACAAATATTGACCACATAGCCATGACTGAAAATTGAAGACCACATAGCCATGACTGAAATTGAAGAAACAAAGACAAATTGACCAAATAACCATGACTGAAAATTGAAGGGAAATGAAGACAAATATTGACCATATAGCCATGAGTGAAAAATTGAAGGGAAATGGAGACAATTATTGACTGAAAATTGAAGGGAAATGAAGATAAATATTGACCACATAGCCATGACTGGAAATTGAAGGGAAATGAAGATAAATATTGACCACATAGCCATTACTGAAAATTGAAGGGAAATGAAGATAAATATTGACCACATAGCCATGACTGGAAATTGAAGGGAAATGAAGTTAAGTATTGACCACATAGCCATGACTGAAAATTGAAGGGAAATGAAGACAAATATTGACCATATAGCCATGACTGAAAATTGAAGGGAAATGAAGACAAATATTGACCACATAGCCATGACTGAAAATTGAAGGGAAATGAAGATAAATATTGACCACATAACCATGACTGAAATTTGAAGAGAGATGAAAACAAATATTGACCACATAACCATGACTGAAAATTGAAGGGAAATGAAGACAAATATTGACCACATAACCATGACTGAAAATTGAAGGGAAATGGAGACAAATATTGACCACATAGCCATGACTGAAAATTGAAGGGAAATGAAGACAAATATTGACCACATAGCCATGACTAAAAATTGAAGGGAAATGAAGACTAATATTGACAAATAACTTTAACTGAAAATTAATTAAAATAAAACAAACTTGGCTAGAGGGTTGCAATTTGCTATGTTTGATGATTGGAGGGTGGATGGTCAAATAATGAAATAAGAAATTTGCAGGCCTGACTGAAAATTCTAGCCTCAGTACTATAGTTTTTAAGATGCTGAGGGTAATGAAGACAACAGACCACATAAAAAATTGCGGACGGACAGACAAATAGCCAGGAAATCAATTGTTTTCCAATTTACAGAAAAAATGACAGAAAATGGCTTCCCATTTAGTTGTCTGCTTATTCAAGTCCCTCTTATCTCGTTCTCCTCTTAAGGGTCATCAAGCTACGATATAGGCAAAGTCCCTGAAGACCTTCTGCAGGACTCCCCAGAATGACCTCATTTTCTGAAATGGATGACTCCTCTCTGTGCGAGAACAGATTTCCAGAATCATTACCCTTTCTCAAATGACAGCTTTTATCTGTTATTTTTTCCAGTTCGTTTCTTTTGGATTATGGAAGGTATACGAGTTGTCTTCTTCTAAGCTTAAGTTTTCGTCAGAGTAACACTAGTATTTTGTAACTAAACCAGTAGCTCTCAACCAGAAGTCTTGCTAATTTTATTTCTTAATGAAGGGAATTAATTACATTACTGTATTACTGTCATGATTATCATCAATATTTGCTGTTCACAATTTTCATTAATGTCCTTAAGGTATATGTTTTAAAATGCGTCACCTTTTTCTCTTTCTCACTATCACAACAATCATCTCATTCTAATTATTTCAAAATTTTCCCTATCATATTATTAGATCCAAAGGTCTCTCAGTTGCTTTTGCAGGGAATAATATGAAAATAATATCTTCCTCCTCCCTCGATCAAGGTAATAGATGCCACCCGAAAAAGTAGACAGATCACGGCACTTAATCTCTCTCTTACTCGATAGTGGTTTATATATTCTAACGTGTGGAGAATCCTCAGAGAAAATCAGATCCTTCCCCCATTCAGCTTGAAGTTTAAACTGTCTATACCGTCCTATACTGTTTATACTGTCTCATACGGAAGGCAAGAGCCAAGAAGTCACATTAAATAAGTACTGTTTACTTTATGTAAATCAGGCGTGAAGACAAATTTGAGTTCAAGGAAATTAAAAAAATTTCTGAACTTCCTTCTATATATTTTCACATAACCATGACTGAAAATTATATATATATATATATATATACATAACCATATATATCAAAAATATATAAATATTACCATATATATATACTAATATATATATATATATATATGATACATAGCCATACTGAAAACATAGGGAAATACAAAGGTTGACCACATAACCATTCAAATTGAAGGGAAATGAGACAAATATTGACCACAGGACAAATGGAAATTATGAAGTTTTCTGCAAATATCTTACATTATTTTAAGTTGAAGACAAATATTTGACCACTATTTTTCATTTTAAATGAAGAAAATTTTGACACATATTTTGTAATTTTTCCATTTCTAAAATATTGACCACATAGGTTTTAGATTGCATAATAATACTAAAATTCTTTAAGTCATATTGCCTAGTTACAATTGACCACATAAAAATATGAAATGAGCTAACGATTGACCATTATTTTCAGTGAAAATTGAAGGAATCAGACAAATATTGACGGTAATTATGGCGAAATTGGGAAGACGATGAAATAGGAAAACAGAACAGCAACTTGAAGATGAAGAGGTTCCATAGCATGACTGAAAAGTGAAAAGGGACAAAAGTGACCACATTGAAGAACTGGTTAATGCCAAGGAAGCTATACGGGAAAATGTCGACAACTGAAAGTTGGCTCAATCCGCATCAAAGATGATAACATAACTTAACTGGGTTATGAGGATGCAGGAATCACTGAAAATTGCTAAGAAGACAACGCTACTCTAAGAATTCCAGACGTTGGAAATGGGACAAATATCAGACCCATGACAAACTTACTAGTAGTTGTGCTGTCCATAACCATGAAAATGACAAATTGTTTAGGGCATCTTGAAGAAGGCTGTTAAATTCTTGCTTTAAATTAGAGCTGATTTAGATAAAATTTGAAAAACTACATGAAGTGGCTGATGTACCAGAAATCCACGTTATCTCAGAGCATGCTGTAACTCGATCCATTGACCACATAGCCATGACTGAAAATTGAAGGAAAATGAAGACAAATATTGACCACATAACTGGTGGCCAAGGTTGTGGGGCATGCAAATTAGATTGTATTTCTCTAAGATGTAGCTGAAAAGTAGAAATGAAAATGAAGTGTAACTCTAGGTGCCATCCTAGCAACAGCTGAAGAATGTTTAGTTTTTATTTTTGTTTCTTTATATAAAATAGATATAGAAGTTAATTTTTATCGCCGGTGAATTAAATTGACAATTATTTGGTGAAGGTTGATAAGCCAATATTCTAATAAAACTGTTATGTTACAAAAATAAATTGTATTATCTGTGTTTTTCAGTGTTTATTTGAATTTCCAAATTAATTGCTTATGAAGAAAAAACGGATATTATAATGGAATTAAAAAACAGATGATGGCTGTTATAAAATGATTGATTACAGTAAACATTCTTAAACTGAAAATTAAACTAAGTAAAATCAGACAAATGGTCTACATTAGTTTGCGTGAAAATTGAAGGAAAGAGCAAATAGAATGGACCTTCCAGCTGTCAAAATTGAATACTGGTTGACCACATAACCATGACTGAAAATTTAAAATTACAATATTTTCAATATTCGGCAACGTTATCAATATTCAGAAAAAAACAAAATTGACCACTAATATATAAAATGAAGGGAAAATAAATTTGCCCACATATTGACTGAATTGAAAAATTTTCAATATTATTGACCAGGGCCCATGACTGATTATGTAAAATATATTGACCAATTTTTGCCGATTTTGAATAATCGGCAATTTTAATGACTGAAATAGAAGGGAAATATACAAATATATATATATATATATATATATGAAAATATATATATATAAGACATATATATATATATATATACTATAAATTATATATATATATATATATATATATATATATATATATATATATATATGAATATATAAATGATATATACATATATATATATATATATGATAATATGAATATATATATATATATATATATATATATATATATATATATATATATATATATATATATATATATATATATATATATATATATATATATATATCTTCTAAGATGGCTTTGAAGGGAAAAAAAGATCTTGACCATATAGAACATCTGAAATATTGGAATACCTTGAAATTTGCTCTTCAGAAGGAGACCTTACAGACATCGATGCCCTCATGGAAGTAACGATTTACATCAGTGGTCTTCAACCTTTCTTAATGTCGTCCACCCCTAGTGGTGATTAAGTAGAAGCTGTCCACCCCCCACCCCGAAAAAGTCTCATTAAAAATCTCACGTTTTTAATATTTAAAATCCATGTTTCATATCTCATTTCTATGACTATGTAAACAGAAAAAAAGCAGTTTCTCTTATTTTTTTATTTAACTTTTACATTTTCATCCACATATTTACACACCTCATCTCAAACTAAGAGGCTCAAAATACACAAGATAACATTAAGCATGCCATTTAGACGCATTTTCCTTCACTAAAGTAAAATTGCAGACAATGTTTTGCTATATTTGCTAAAGGTATCGGACAGTAAATAAAACAAATAGTTATCCTTTATAAAAAAAACCAGTTCCCATTTGGCTGCTGTTACACTTTGTCTGCTATTAGGTTGAATCGAGCTGTCAGACGATTTTCAAGTGCAATTCGCATGAGAGGATCCAAGTTCAGGATTGCATACCTTTTCTTTGTCTTCACCAAATCTAAACTAGAGAACCCCTTGCTCACACAAATATGATGTTGGCATCTGTACAAATATGTTCGTTTCTTTTGCTTGATCAGCTAGATCCCTTCTACTCTGGAATATCAACACTAGGATAACCCAGAAATCCATTGGGATGGCTAAATGTCTTGAAAACTTTTTTAATGAATAATCATCTCAGTTCCATTTTATCATCACATTTGACTGTTCAGTTCCTTCATCTGTGAAGGAATTAAGCATCCACATGCTGGAGGTCAGCTGGTCATTCTCACTGTCTGGGAAATAGAAGTCAAGGTTTTCTTGCATTAAAGTAATGTGTCTGATAACTAAGTGTGACATATGTTCATCATCCAGTGTCTGTTCTAGATTTGCCTGTGTACCATGTTCCCAAGTTCAATACATTCTCTCCTAAATGAGTCAAATAATTCAAAATCAGAAAAGCACCTCTTTTATATACATTGCTTTTCCATTTTTTCACCTTCAGTTTAAATGCATTTATTTTCCTATACTTGTAAAAAGTATATATTATATATATATGACTATATGTTTAGCTTGTTAGATGATCTAGAATGAATATATGTAAGACAATTATGCCAGCCATAAATATCCTGACATTTAACTGCCATATTTTATATTCCTCAGTAAAGAAAACACAGAGCTGCTCTCTCAATGCAAACACTGATTAAGAACCTTACCCCGAGATAGACAACGTACTTCAGTATGAAGGAGGAGTTTTGTATATTATCCCATTCCATATCCTTACACAAATCATTCTGAAACATTCAATTTTTTGCATGTGCACAGATATGATTATCCACTTTGACAACATCATCAAGTGACTTACCTTCAAGCTCAAAGGTCACCATTTCTGATAAATTAGCATCTCTAGTTTCATTCAGTCGAAATTAAGACTAACGCTGACCTATGAATCACGCAGTACAATTGCGATACAATTTGGTGAGAATTTGGATTTTCTTTTAGTCAACGCCATTGATTGCACCGACCATAGCTTTTGCACCATTTGTAGTAAAAGATTGCGTGGTTGTTGGTATCCCGGGTCTTAAAGAGTCTGGCGAGGTGGCAGTTCGATTTTACAATAGGTAAATATTTATTTGCAGTATTTATTTTACGGAATATAGGAGAGCTGGATAAAGTTCAGAGAGTCTCTTGTATATTATACAGACACGTGATCAAGGTGAGGATCTTCTCCACCCAGAAGTCCACCCTAAGACAGCTTTCCACCCTGAATTAATCTCGTTCCGTTATAATGGACTGTCCACCCAGGTTGTTTAACTAAATGATATAATGTACATGATAACTAGGAAATTATGGACAATGTAAACAATGCGCCTCGTCCGATTCCTATTGCTTGATGGAAAATGAGTGTCGTCCATTGACATGCCAGCATACATTGAAAGGGTTCCTCTAAAACATTTTTATTTAGTTTTTTCTATCCAATTATTTGAATTCATTGCCGACTAGAGGGAATAAATTTAATTTTATTTTCGTACAGTATAAAAGATATATGATAAGTAAAACAAAAGTATACAACGTAAAACGTCATACAAATGAAAAAGAATAATTACTTTATATTATTGACTCATCAAAAAAAAAAAGCTGAAATTTTGGTTGGGAATCCATGCGTCATGCAATCCATTTCGCCCAGTCTCACTGTCTATTCTAAGATACACACCAATTAAATAAATAAATATATATATATATATATATATATATATATATATATATATATATATATATATATATATATATATATATATATATATATATATATATATTATAATCACATTTACCATAATTGTGTTGAACATACTGAAATGGAGAAACATGCAAATAAATAGTTCATGGTTTTGGAGTTATGCATGTTTGTGCATGACGTTTTTATGACAACAAAACCGCATTCAGGAAATGATGAGTCTAGATTATCATAGAAATGTAGGGTTATATCTGTCAGTGAATGGGCATTGACAAATCACGATTTGGTCAAAATCTAACATTTAATCATGCTCATCGGTTTTTTGAAGGTTCCACGAAATGACTAATATTTATTAACAACTGCCTGGTGTAACAGCATGTGTTTCATTGATAACATCTGTACAATCAGCGGATATTTAAACCCTAATGGTAAATTATATTATAATGGTTATTATAAAATACAAAGAGTTCCCATTCCTAATGCTGTAATCACTTTTATGTGACACCTGTTGTCATTTTAGCCATTCGTACTTCTTCAGCCATCTCTCAACACTAGTAACTATAATTACCGATATGCAAACAGTATTTTATTTCGATATGCGGTGATCTTATACAGATTATTAACCATATATGTTTATGTATGTGTATATAAGTTAATCGTGGTTATGGGCGAAATGCAGTGCAGGCCGATATATATTTAAAAAAAAATGTCCAGCTTTTCATTGTGTATGAGTCAATTAACGTACATCAGTATTTATTTCCAGACCATTGTGCGACGTTTTACGTTATATACGCAATTATCAAGGTCACTCCCATAATAATCACCAACCAAATACTTCAGAAGAAATCAACAAATTTATTAGACCCATAAGAACAAGAAACAGAATGCAAAACTAATGTAATAATGTAGTTACCCAATGTAATTATATTGTGTAAATATAATGTACATAATTAGCCACCCCCCAAGTAGCTAAGCATTGTATATAAATAACCCCAAATCCCTCCCCAGTCACATTCCCATCATACGCACACACGCACAAATATACTGTACACAACACATTTCCCCACCTTTGTAATATGTTTATATAGCTGTAAAAGGTTCTTCTGTAAATTCAAAGACAGAACTTTCATATTATGTTCTTCTGTGTTCACTTACGCGAAATTTTGAATAATTTACCCTCCACTTGGCTATACGGTGGTTGGTAATAAAGTCACAGGAAAAAAGGTCAAAAATTGTCGTAATTTTGGCTAGGATAAAAAGTCACAGGAGAAAAAAAGTCACAATAATTTATGGTGACCGGTAATAAAGTCACAGGGAAAAATTCACAATTTTGGCTGGGAAAGATGTCAGGTAATCAAACAAAAACTATTAAGTCAGTCATAATTTAAGAGTCATAACCAATTAAAAATCAGATTAACTCGCAATGCATGACTTTTACATACTGACATCATTGTATATATATAATGGCATTACATGGATGTGGAAATACTTAACCGGATTAGCCCATTTGGGACTGACTGACTTGTTCTCGAATTTTCAACACTTTTTTTGCCCCATGGGAAGGTCTTACGCTGACTCCATTATATATATGTCAAAGTGTGTGTATTTTGAACTTCAAAACATTTTTAATAATAATAATAATAATAATAATAATAATAATAATATTTTTTTTAGTAATAAGGTAGCCAATAATAAAAATCTAATATCATCATATCAATTATCAAATCATCATCATCATAATCATCTTAGCATCATAGCTATGGAAAAAGTGGTATATCTTGTCAACCATTTGACTACACAGTTGACAAGTGACTCCTTAGGAATATAATCATGTTTCAATACAAAGCTAAACCTATTCCAGCAGAAATTGTTTTTCTTGCCTCTCGTGTAAACAGCTATCTGTATTTTTACAAGGTTGACTGACATTTATACATAGCTAATGATGTGAAATTCCTAGGAGTATGGAAGTACACACGTATCTATATTCAGCCTAAAGGCCTAAAGGGTTATGCGGATCTATCTGTCGTCACTTATTGTTTATAAATTTTTCAAACGGACAGCAGACATTTTTACATTACAGTGAGCAAATTCATTTATATACACAATAATAAAGTTTACAAAATGCGGTGATCTTAAAAGCCTATAATTGCTGTCCATACTAGGCCACCTGGGTACGCTAATCCTCTCATTGACAGGCTGTCTGAGTCAGGTCAAAGGAACAATAGGTAACTGCAGCTTACTTTTGCTGTGTACATACATCCCTGAAATAATGAAAATGACACATTCACATGACAATATACTTTACTGATACTATCAGTACATGTGGCTTTATTCCAGACGTACTTAAAAGGTTTCATCCACAAAAATAAATGTTTTATATTTTATTATTGGTTTTGGTGCATCTCGAGGAATCAGCTTTCATTTGCAGTAATTATCAAGTATGTCCATGCAATATTTTTTGCTTCTTGAATATTTATCTAGGATGTAATCCTATGATTTTACTCAATTCTTTGTATTTGTTTTACACATCAGAAAATTTACAGAAAAAATATACAAAAAGTTGACAATATAATTTGTTCTACTGATTTTTACCACAAAACTTTTTTGCCATAACATCATGACTTTGTGACTATTCCTGTGATTTTATTACCGTCCACCATAACTCAATGTGACTTTTTTCGGGCGCATTTGAGCGAATTTGGGCATTAGTCAATATATCATTTGGGCGACTATTCATTACATCGTTTGGGCGACAAAATATAAAAATCCTGCAAATTGGCACCAATCATTTGGGCGAATCAGAGTAAGGAAGTAGAGGCAGAAGTATTTGAGGACATGTTTTCACGTGGTGATAATTCTGTAATCGGTTAGCGGATAACTCAGTAGTTAGCTGGTTAATAACTGACAGTAGTTATCAGGATTAGTTATTCATTACTCTGCCATGGAAGGAAGTATCTCGGAAACAAACCGACGAAAAAGGTGTTTGATTTAACTTTATTTATTTATTTATTTTTTTTTTTGTACAGTATAAACACAATATTAAAGAATGTTTCGTGGCGGTGCACAAACGACAAAAACCAGTTGTAAAGCCAAAATTAGGTGGCTAACCTTAGCTATCCGAAGTTTGCGGATCGTAGCCTGAATAAAAGGAAGACCGATTTTCTCAAATCTTTGTCCTGGCGCTCTCAATTCTAAAGCGAACCCAATTCACTCGCAATTCTAAAACTAAGTATTACCAAGAGATTGGCAAAACTAAGGACCAGAAGCACAACCCGCTTCCTCACGAAATCCTTTGAGCAATTTTAACATTCAAAAACTTGAGCCAGAGACAAAGGTCACCAACTAATTAAACAATGCATTATGGAAAAATCCTGCATTTCTATCGCCTCACTTATCCGATACATACAAGACCAACGCTAAATGCCTGTGTTGTAGTAACCATCGACAGTAACAGTAACTTCACCTTATAGGCATAAGCAATAACCGCTCTCGGGACAAATTATAATTTCACCAAAGAAAATTTGCTGTCTGCTTAACTTGTTTTACAAACTAATAACCTTTACATAGCAATTTGGACTCTATTCAACCCTGTAAGATTCTTAAAATATTTGCCAAAAGTGAGTTTTCACTTCCAACAATTATCGCTCGTCACCTTTACAAGTGTTCTCAGCCGAATGCGATCTCCAGATCATAAAAAATTATCTTAAAACATTGATTATTCCTGTCATCAGTGGTGTCAAAATACAATATCACTTTGCTGAATGGTTTAACGCTGTATAGGAAGTTTAATTCTGCATAGAGTATTGCAAGTAAACCCCCCAAATTCGAGGTTAATAAACTTTTATCTCCTCAGAATTGAAAACCATTATTTCAGTTACTTCAAGTTTCTCACAATCAATTTCCCCATCTTCTGTTAGCCAACCAATAGACTTGCAAAGAGTACCAAACCATTCCTTTGATTTCATAGGACATTATTTGTCTTTCAAGGAGTATTACAAAGTCTACCCCACCACATGACATTTTGGGTTAAAAAAGGACAAAGGTTTACAGACATTATTATGCTGGTCTTCATACACATTCTATTACACATCCAAAGTTTTACAGATTATTAAAAATTTGAATAGAAGGTAAAGCACAGCATCCACAAGTTCTAGTTGTCTGGGTAACCAGAATTTAGAGCACTTCGAATCCTCACATTACATACAGAGCGTCTACAAGTTGAGTTCTAATTGTCAGGGTAACCGAATTTAGTGCACTTCGAACCCTCACAGGATATTCAGTCTTAACGAAAAGCGCTGCTTTCCATTAGTATTAGTGTCGATGTTATGGTCTGCTGCAGCTACACCAAGAGCCTGTGCATAAGAAAAGTAGTTTGTCTGGTTTTAGAATATACTAAATGTTATAACATAACCTGCCCTCTTAAAGTGAAAATAGCCTGTTCAGTTAATCCCAGCAGCTATTCTAAGGTTATTATAATTAATACTATATCGTATAAGTAAACTTTCCCACTTAATCCCATGTATTAGTATTGTTGCTTCAAACTGCCATCAACTTTCACACTGACAATCCCATATTTTACCACCAATGTTCCTTCAAACTCCTGAAAAGATAACAGGATAGAGAGTGCCATCCTTTAAGATATATTTAATAGGGCACCAATCTTACACTGAAACAACCGCATCTAAATTTAGTGCTACATAACTATGAAAGGTGCCATGCAATGCAAACACTATCTGGCAACTTTCGTCCCTTAGTATCCAGTCTTAAGGGAATTTAAACCACACAACCCCACGGGGCAAAAAATTAAGTTGGGGAATTCAGAATAAGAAAGGGGTTCCCGAAACAAGCTTCTGTGCTGGAGGAAGGGTGGATAAGGTAGGGGTCAATGAAAATGTGCAATGCAATCTGAAATGTATTTTCTAACATGAAAGCTTTGCTTGAAGAGTAAGAGGGCGGAGGGTGGGGGTGTTAAGCACGTTGACAGAACGGTGTTAAGACTGCCCAAATTTGAATTACAATTTCCACTATTAACCAGCCTATTAGAATATCTGACAAGTCTATGACATCAGTGTCTAAAAAATTCTTTAACATCCCAAGACCTAAGCCTCTTAGAAAATCGTTAAGATCCGCCTGTTACCTGTCTAGTCCCTATTTACTAGTGGGAATGAAATTGTAAGTTACGAAATACTAAGTTATAAAAGTATGTCAGTTACCCTTCCCTATTCTCAGCTGCACTAATACATTCAAACTTAAATCTCATGACCAAACAAAGGGCTCAATTACTGTAATACCCTCTGCTATTAATATAACTTGCACTGTCAAATGTCTCCCTAAATCTGACTCACGTTTTTTTACCCCAGTCAATTCCCAGCATCCTTAAGAGATAGACCAAGTGTTTATTACCTTTATCCTAACCCCTGCATCTATATAAAATTAGCACGTTCTTTACTCTACTCTAGCCTATCCTATATTTCAAGCTCCATATCTAACTTCCCATTAAGTCCTAGCTACACGAAAACTATCAACCTTGCAGTACTAACCTAAGGTAGAAGTTGGTTGGTTTGAAATTCCTGTTGTGCATGGTGACAGTCACACATGCATGTTTTTGAACTTCCTGTTGTGCATGGTGACTTGGTCACCATGCACAACATGCAAGTCCACCTTTGCCTGACAGGTGGCACCGCCACCCCGGCAAAGGTGGACTTGGGAAGTGGGCAGAGAATAACTTTAAATGCAAAACTCAATTCAAATTCACACGCAAAACAATTCACACGCAAAACAATTCACACGCAAAACAATTCACACGCAAAACAATTCACACGCAAAACAATTCACACGCAAAACAATTCACACGCAAAACTCAAACTTTTGAAGCTGAAATAATTACTCAAGAGCTTTAAAAATTGTTACTGTTCAAAAACTTGAAAATTCCGAAATAGGCTTAACTAAACTTTACAATTCTAAAAAAACAAAACATGCTGAAATTACAAGATCAAACCACACAAGGCAACAGTTTAAACAAACCACTAAGTTTCAAAAAGTTAAAAATACAAATTTAACTAAACTTTCAAAAATTAGTAATAAAAAAATACTAGAAATAATTATTCAAGACTTTAAAAATTGTTACTGTTCAAAACTTGAAAAATTAACTAAACTTTACAATTCTAAAAAAACAAAACATGCTGAAATTACAAGATCAAACCACACAAGGCAACAGTTTAAACAAATTTTAACAAGTTTCAATACAGTAATAAAAAAATACTAGATTTACTCTACAAACTTTCAAAATTACCTTCCAACACAAACACAAACACACAAAACAACAACAAACTTGATAAAATATAACTAAACTAATAAAAATAAATTAAATACTTTAAAAAACAAAACATGCTGAAAGCAAAACCTAAAATTTCTTGCAATGTTCAAAGCTGTTAAATAAAATTTAGCAATTTTAAAGAAAAAAAAAAACTTTCAAAATTCTCAAAACTAAGGTTTTGAATCTAAAAAAATAAACCAAATGCATTAAAACATAGCACGAAACTTAAAAATAAGAATTTAACAGAGCTTTGATAAATGAAAAAACTTAGGCTAAAAAATGTTTTGGTTGCTTTGAAAACACACCAAACTTCCACACATTAAACAGACTTTATAAAATATATCTAAACTAATAATAAAAATAAATTAAATACTTTAAAAAACAGTTCTGAAGCTGGAGCAAATCAGTAAAATTTCTTGCAATGTTACTGTTATGTTGGCAATTTTAGGGTGTTTACTTAAAACTTTCAAAATTCTCAAAACTAAGGTTTTGAATCTGAAAAAATGGGGCCAAATGACTTTAAAACATATCGGGCCGAAACTAAACTTAAAGACTTCTGATTCTTCGGAAAATCGGGCCTTCGGCTAAAAAATGTTTGGGGGGTTGCTTAAGTCACTCAACTAAAAAATAAATACTCACCCATTAATTTTGTTTAGTCTTAAAGTATCAGTACATCTAAGACAAAACTCATTGTGGAACGATTATTTAACGACACACCCTGACCTGAAATAAAAAATACATATATATTAAAGCCCAAAATCTTCTAGCAAGTGGAAAGAACCTAAGGCTGACTATTTGTTACAATCAGCTGGGCCATCTGATAAGTTTTAAAATACTAAGACTAGGAGCAGCAAGCAAGGCTTTCTAAATACTGATAAGCGTTTTTACTAGTTTATCGCCACTTAAGCCTACACTCTATTAAAGTTTAAATCAACTTAATACATCTCATATTAGGAAGGCTATGGTAGTCGAGTTAAGCCTCTCTAATCCTCAAGAAACTTTTAACCCTATTGCATCGTAGGTTAAAATGAAAACATCCGTAGCACTGCGTAAGATTGCTAGAATAGCACTGCGTAAGATTGCTAGAATAAAACCAAAGTGCATAAAATTACCGCTCAAAGCAATGTAGTTCTGCTTAATTATAAATAGGTTTCGAAACTAAGTCTTAAATACCATGTTGAAGGGTAATCTACAACAATACCTAACAAACATTTTGAACTGTTGTGGGAAATCACAAAAAATCGAAAATATCAATATTTGAAGATACAAAACCCGCAAACGGAAAACTTTCATACGACAACTTTATGTCACAGCTCAAGTACCACAATCTAAATATTTTAGAAATAAAACTCAAAACTGGCAACAATATCCACCCGCCAACCCAACAAACATTGAAGCACGCCTTCACACCTAAAATCTTGCAAAGTCTATTCTCAATACAAAACATCTGAGAAACTGCTCAAGCTTCTTTAGACCTCAAATGAATATTGTAAAACAAAGGCAACAGTATCCACTTCCCAACCCAACAAACCTTGAAGCACACCTTCACGCCTAAAATCTTGCAAAGTCTATTCACAATACAACATATCTGAGAAACTGCTCAAGCTTCTTTAGACCTCAAATAAATATTGTAAAACAGAAGACACGCAAGTGAAGCAATGGGCTATTTGAACCTAGAACAAACTAAGTCAGGCTAGAGAGCATTTGTACACTGCGCACCAAGACCATACAAAATACCGTCTGAAATGAAGATCACACAAGAAGAAAGCAAATTTAAAAAAGAACTACTCTCCTGTTCCACAGGTAATACGACCTGACGAGAAATCACAATTATAAAATATAAGAAGCACCTTACTTTGAAAACGTACAAGGGTCCGTCAGAAAGGGAATCATCCCTGTGGAAGACTGCACATAAAACCAAACGAAGTGAAACAAAGTGAAACCAACGATCGTCCAGTACGGCACGGCCAAGATCCCAAACGCAAATGAACGAGAAAGTCGAGTTCGTATCAACGAAACCTGTCTTACCAAGCCGGAGACACCACAACACTGAAACAAGGGGTTCTTGAGGATAACAGCCAACGACCGCTGCAACTGCCTGTTCGTGGGACGTCGCTTTATCGCCCTTTCGCCACCGAAGAAGTTTCAGACGATGATCAGAAAATCGACAGAAATTATTATTATTATTATTATTATTATTATTATTATTATTATTATTAACAAGAGTTGCCGGGCACTCTTCCTTTTTTAGCGAACTACCCCAATTATGTATCATTAGTTAGCCTATTTGAAATAATAATAATAATAATAATAATAATAATATTATTATTATTATTAAATTATTATTATTATTATTATTATTATTATTATTATTATTATTTATTCTTATTTTTATTAAATTATTGAGATTTGTATTTACTTTGGCCTTTTTTAGCAAACTACCTGAATTATGTATCGGTGTTAAATAATAATTAATCTAATTATTATTATTATTATTATTATTATTATTATTATTATTATTATTATTATTATTATTATTATAGTTGTTGCTGTTGTTTTCAGCAGTGTTTGGGCATAAGAGTTCAGTAATATTACTTTTACTAGCGTATTTAATTTAGTATACTGAATTGTGTTCATCTTATCGTTCATCGTATATGGACGGAGCTGAAAAAAATGATATATTATCATTATTATTAATGAATGTGACATGGCGTCACAATGCATGGTCATAGACAAAAATAGCATAGAACACTTTTGTTAAGGTGATTCAAAGGTGGGTTTCTTAACTCGCACCAATCAGTGCAAGGTCATTTTACAATTAAACTTATTATTACTAATTAAAGGTGCCTAGGTTCGTAATCTACTACGGTAAAAGGTCACCTTCAGTGATTTGCCATATGGATTCAAGGCTTGCAGTGATAAGTATATCCGAAAATTTTGGGGAAATTGAGAAGGTAGGGGACAAAGTGGCATTAAATAAATAAATTATATCTGTCGGAAGTGATATATGGCTAATTCAAACAGTGGTCAATGAATTTACTGAAACCAGATCATATTGTTCGATCATCGCCTGATATTCGAATCCTGTTTCGATATCATTAGGTGGAGCTAAAAACTATTATCATGAGGATTATATATATATATATATATATATATATATATATATATATATATATATATATATATATATATATATATCAGTATATCCAAACAGTTTCAGCATTGATATATATATATATATATATATATATATATATATATATATATATATATATATATATATATATATATATATATATATATATATATATATATATATATATATATATAATGAGAGAATATTTTTATCACTAAGATAAGTATCCTGCCTTCATTTAAAAATTTTATTACTGAGATGAGAATGTTATGTATTGTGGTTATATATATATATATATAATTATATATATATATATATATATAATATATATATATATATATATATATATAGCATATATATATATATATATATATATATATATATATATATATATATATATATATATATATATATATATATATTATCATAAAATGAAGACAGTGCAGCATGAAGTTTCCATGAAAAAGTTTATTCTGTTGCTATTAATAAATTCATTGTTGAAAGTTCTACTGTCTTGTTTATTTGTTATGATTTAAATGAGAAATTGTACATCATGTGATGAAGATGATTTAATATTAAGTTATATTTCACAATTTTTTGGTAAATTTTAATGAAAGCTACAAATATTCCTTGATTATTTTTTTTAGCGTTATAAGCGTTGACTATTCTGCAATGCAATCTTGATGCTCAGGACGCCGATACTGACCGAGTAAGACTTTCCCTAACTACTTAACAAGATAATCACGACGATATACTGTCAACTATATTGACCGGAGATCGTTGAGGATATGGAATTGATAGTCACAAAATTTATACTTGATAAACAACCACATAGCAAATCAACCTTTGAATTTACCTTATAACTACTGAATGTTCATTTTAAGATCGACTTTTCGCTTCTCCTTAATTAATCTTGACTATATTAATGAAGAAGTATATTTTATTGAAAGCTCATGTTTTATTACATTTGAAATAATTACTGTACAGCTATGGATTACAAATCACCATAAAATCTTTAATATTTTACTAAAAATTATTTATTGACAAAAGCCGAGGAAGAAATACCAGTGAGGGTCACGCCCTGGGGAAGTGAAAGCCAACTGGTGGATCTATGCCCAAGGAGATGAGTTTTGAAGAGACTGAATGCTTTTTAAAATATGAAAAGTCAAACACAACAAGAAACCGGCATTACAAGAACTGATCACAACACCAGAATAAAAGGCAAAAACAACACATGTCGGGATCTAACAATAACATAGGCTGTGTATATAACAACCGAACCGCCGCTGAACGTCCAGACGGGAGGAGTTTAGGCAAGGGCTCCCCACCAATCGCCTGAGGGTAAGCACAAGGTCAAGGTCACTCCCATAACAACCACCAACCAAATATTCAGAAGAAATCAATAAATTTATTAGACCCATAAAAACAAGAAACAGAAAGTAAAACTAATGTAAAAAAGTTAAGTATACCTTAGTTTTACCATGTAATAATGTAGTTTTACAATGGAATTCCATTATGTAAAATATATAATGTACATAATTAACCAGCCTTAAGTAACTAGGCATTGTAAATATAAATAATAACCCAAAATCCCTCCCCAGCCACATTCCCATCATATGCATACACACAAATACACAGAATATAACACATTTTCCTAATTTGTAATATGTTTATATGCTAAAAAGGTCCTTCTGTGAATTCACTTCTACGAGTTTTTTTATGTCCATCTGTATTCTCGTATACGAAATTTTTAATATGTTTCCCTTCGCTTGGTTATACTGAACTGAACTACACAGAAATGGCATGACTTACTGTTCTCCACCTTTTGTTTACTGCCGTATCTGTGATAAACAGCAAGTTTTCTTTTCTAACTGGGCTGTGGTAGTAAAATCACTGAAGCAATGATAGTTACCCCATGTACGAAACACCGTTGTAAAAAGTTCGGACACAAACAATGCACCAGTTAATAGCTTCGGCTTGGTGAAACAGCAAATTGCTGTAATTCACGAATCTGCAGGTTTTTATTTCAGTTCAGTACAAGATGAGGAAATGATGATAACTGCCCAAGTAGGGAAAAACAAAGCCTGTGCTTGTTTCCAGAACCTGTACACGAATTTTTATTTTTATAAACGAATTATAGTTGTGATGGTTCATAGTAATTTTAATTTTTATATTATCCAGTTTCATTATATTTTATCGCTTTTTTTCATTACATACAAATATTATATATATATATATATATATATATATATATATATATATATATATATATATATATATATATATATATATATATATATATATATATATATATATATATATATATATATATATATACATATCATATACGTGGGATAAGTGAAATAAAAAAAATGTAATTGAGTCCCAGTTCTACAGTTGGGTTTGTTTAAAGAAGAAACTCATTGATACATTTTTTAAATTTCACTTATTCCACGTGGGGCGATGACGAACCTAGTCTCAGTGCTGCCAACGCCGGCTATAAACTAAACACCCGTATTGGCCTGATGAACGCTTCCTGTTAATTGCCTTGTCATTCATAAAATATTAATTTATGTCGACTGAAATATTTACCATCACTATAAGTAACGAATGTTCTATCTACTTACGTAAAATTTATTACATTTGATTAACCAGAAAATATATTTTTTGACCTTTGAAGACAGAGGAAGAGAATAAGAAATGCTAAAAATTATTTTTGGTCCTATTTCATCACATTTAAAACGGTGGTAGGTGTTATCTTATTTCTGAGAACTTTTAATATACGCTAGAATAAACTTTCAGCTTTCCAATGGTACCACTTTAGTGATAATAAAAATTACACGGGTCAAATTAGAAAGCATTTTGTGGAAACTTCCAATGTTTCTTCAACTGTTGAGGAGTAAATGACCAAGACCTGGGCGTAAACAATTGGGTCTGCATGCCTAGCACCCAAAATTTAAACTGACCCATGAGGTGATTAACCCAACTGGATAACAGTGTACGTTAAAACGTATTATCCCCTCCCAAATTTCACCGTATTCGTGACATCTCCCTTACCCCATGACCCAACTGGTGACACAGCCAAAAGTAGGTAACCGTTGACTGATCTATGTATACAAAATTATGTATGGCCATACAGTATGTGTGTGTATATATATATATATATGATGTGTGTGGTGTGTTTGCATATTATATCTATCTATCTATCTATCTCCTATCTATCTATCTATCTATCTATATTATAATTTATATATATATTAAATATATATAGGTTTATATATATAATTTCTCACGACACAATATTCAGTTGAATTTACCAACATGATATCTTTGAAGTAATACTTTTTAAACTCTTCTGACAGAGCAGTAAAGTTTTGCAATGGTGGAAAGATCCCATGTTTTTTAGTTGTCCACAAAGAAACTTGAAAACTAAAATCTTGTGTTAATGAAATTAGTTGAAGTGGTTAGATTTATTGGGTATCTATTTACTAATTTAGTGAGGGTATATTATCAGTTAATATGGGGGTGTATTTATGTTTATATATATATATAGGGACGGTCATTTATATAATACCTGGATATAGGGACATATATATATATATATATATGATAAAAGGGATGTCATCACAGTAACATCAGTAATATGTATGGATATTGTATATATATATATATATACAATAATATATATATATAATATATATATATATACATATAATATATGGATAAATGGGACAGTATAGTACAGTGATATCTGGATAAAGGGACATATATATTTGCTCACACACAATATTCAGTTGAATTTACCAAATGATGGTCTTTGAAGTAGATACTTTTAAACTCTTCTGACAGAGCAGTAAAGTTTTAGCATTTGGTGGAAAGATCCCATGTTCCTTTAGTTGTCCACAAAGAAACTTGAAAACTAAAATCTTCTGGTTAATCGAAATTAGAAATGAAGTGGTTAGATAAATATTCAGTATCTATTAAGCACCAGGTTGGCATAAAAAAAAAAGCTAATATATATATATATATATATATATATATATATATATATATATATATATATATATATATATGTATGTATGTATGTATATATATATGTATGTATATATATATATATGTGTTGTGATGGTTTTGTGTGAACGTGTGTGTGTGTTCCCTTTGTGGATTTGCCTCCTTACCTTCAAGTTTTTTTTGTTTTGATGCTTTCGTGGTGAGCTGCCGGTTTTTCTGTCGTCAGTCGGGTCTGGTTATAGCGGCAGTGGCAGCAGCAGCAGGCAGTTTTTGGAGTCGACGTTGGTCGAGTTTTTGAGCAGCAAATTGAGCACGCCTACGAAGTGGAGCACGTCGTAAAGGTGGAGTGACAATGAGTAGTCGTCTTGACCACGAGCTGCTCAGCTTTGTTGACATGAGGCTGTCCATTCCATCAGGGTATACTTGTTTGGTTTTTGGTCCCTGTTTAGGGCTGTCAATGCCCTGATAAACATTTTGTATTTTATTTTTTCTGCTGCTGTTTATTTTTGCCCTTTATTGTTTTTCTACTTTTTGTTTATAAAGTTAATTGTTTAACTTGATTTTGTTTAACTGCATTTTGGCTTATTTGTTTGTATTTATGGTTTTACCAGACCTGACTCAAAATCTTGTAAATAAATTAATTTTGAAATTGTTTTTGTTGCCCCTTTGTTTGTTTCTGCCGTCCATGACAGCCCCGTCCTGGTATGTTAAAGAACCTGAACGACCCAGGTGATAGATGGGTCAGAGGTTCCAATCATTTGACCTAACTTACATATAGGGTAGGTTTTAAACCTGTATCCCTCCCCTTCCACTTCCCACAGCCCTCTTCCCCATTCCCTCTGGTTCCACGTTTGACCGATCTAAACAAAATTTGGCCCCCTTAGATAATATCCAGGTTTCAGATCTTTACCCCTTCCCTTCTCCTTCCCCTTCCCTTTGTAATTTAATGGCAATTAAACTCTACAGGTTTATCATATCTAATTTCTCGTACTCAATGCCATAGAAATATATTATTGAAAATGCTTTTCTTACTTGTGATTAATAATTCAGTATCAAGGTTTGTGTTTAGGTTTAGTGGGGGTGTTTAGGTTTAGGAGGTGTGTTTAGGTTTAGGGGATGTGTTTAGGTTTAGCATCAGATATTTTATAGTTTAGTGGGGTGTATGTTTAGGTTTAGTGGAGGATGTTTTTAGGTTTTAGTGGGGTGTTTCATTTAGTGGGGTTGGTGTGCTTAGGTTTAGTTATCTAAATGGGACAGTCACCACAGTAATACCTGGATTCAGGGGGACTGTCAGTAAAAGTAATACCTGGATAAAAGGGGGTAGTCATCACAGTAACATCAGCAATAATTGGATAACTGGGACAGTCACTATAATAACACCTGTATAAGAGACAGCCAGTACAGCAATGCCTGGATAAACGGGACAGTCACCACCGTAATACCTGGATAAAAGGGAATGTTACTGCAGCAATACTTGGATAAATGGGACAGTCACCACAGTAATATCTGGATAAATGGGACAGTCAGTAAAGTAATATTTGGATAAAAGAGACAGTTAGTACAGTAATTTCTGGATAAAAGGGGCAGTCACCAAAGTAATACCTGGATAAATTGGGCAGTCAGCACTGTAATATTTGGATAAAAGGGACAGTCAGCACAGTGATTCCTGGATACGAGGGACAATTAGTACAAGGAGGTGCAGGAAAAATTTTCTGAGTTCTTCAGAGTTTTCCCGGGCAGCACCAGGTTTGTCAGCTAGTATATATATGTATATATATGTGTATGTATATGTGTATGTATGTATATGTATATATATATATATATATATATATATATATATATATATATATATATATGTATATATATATATATATATATATATATATATATATATATATATATATATATATATATATATATATATATATCTGTTTAAAGGGGGCTTGTAACATTTATTCAGGCCACTCTAATAATCAATCTTATAATCAATTTTATAGAGGCCCTTTTCCAAGGACCCTTAAAGTTGGGGTGAAAGGGTAATCTTGCCCACTCAGCCAGACAGGAAATTCCATTCCTCATTGTAGCTATCATTCATCACCCTCTCAGTCAATCCCATAAATATTCTTGTCTTTGTGACCCCTTCCTGTTTTTCGACCTGTTTTCTCTGGCTGTTTCACTCCTTTCAGATATGTACTGGCACAAACTGGAAAACACTGCCCCCAGACCAGTTTACCATGGCCGGAGGAGGTCAAAGCTGACCGAGGAGGTGAGAGACGGGTCAGAGGTTCCCAGAGAGACCTAACGAGTGGCCGCATCTTGTCCAGAGCCGAGAGGCACCCTTTCCACTTTGGCACATAGGACCCCTTGGTATCCAGGCATGTTATTCCATATCTACTGCAGAAGAAGAATTCCTTAAGACTGGAAGTCATCCTTGCTTCGTGCTACGAGGCCTCAAATAGGTTGGCAGGCACGTGTCTGTGAGGGAGGGGTTCCGGCCAGCTTATTTTCCTGTAATTTTCTTGATTCTTTTATTGAAGTCCCTTGTCTTATATTTTCCATCTGGCAAGATTAGCAATTTACACCTTTGTGTATTAAATTCCTTATGCAGTTATTCATGAATTAAAATCCCTCCTAAAGCCTTCAGCCACACAGACAATTAATTCGTTAGGCTGTGCATAATTGACTCTCGAAGTGAGCGTATACTGTTTCTCTCAACTGCAGAGAAGAATCCAGTGTTGTGCATTGCATAATTCACCATTTCCAAATCAAGAGCCCTGTCCTACATGAAAATCCTACTGTTATTTGTGGAATTTAATTAGCTACAGATATAATGTGCCATTAATCTATCCACTCCATTAATTAAGGACCTGGGTTTTAATCTTAGGCCCCCAAGTGAGCACGTATTTCCTTTTGATTACTGTTCAGTATATGGAATTCCATATGCATCAAATAAATAGGCGAGTATATATTATATACATATATACCCATATATATATATATATATATATATATATATATATATATATATATATATATATATATATATATATATATATATATATATATATATATATATATATATATATATATATATATATATATGTATATATATATGTGTGTATATGTGTGTATGTATGTGTATGTGTGTATTTGTGTGTGTGTGTATGTATGCACATATATACATACTTATGTACCTGTGTATATAAGTACTGGTTAGTTCCCAATGCTTGTTTATGAGTGTAATCAGCTGGCAAATCAACAAATAAATACTGATATAAAACACACCAATGTCCTTGAAGTGAACCTTAGATATAAAGATGTAGAATCGCGAATATGTTGTCTATCTATCTCTTCTTTTCCTCAACTTCACCCCTCCTCTCTCTCTCTCTCTCTCTCTCTCTCTCTCTCTCTCTCTCTCTCTCTCTCTCTCCTAAATAGCCATCCACTTGAGATAAAGCCGAAGAAATCTCTGAGGATTTCTTGGGAAGGCTACTAAGTGATCTCGTCTTCTGAAATGGCTCCTTCATCTCCCCTAAAATCAGAGCTTCTCTCGCTTGATTATCTTCTACTTCGTTGCTGTCATTGTTTCTCTCTAGTTCATCACGTTATCTCACACTTCCTTTTCTCAGTCTAAACTAAAAACACAGCTTGTTCACTCCAAAAAACTTTCATCATCATTGCTATATTCTTCCCATTATATTTTCATGATTAAATTCCTTTTCTTAACGAAGAATGCGCAGGCTTTCTTTGTCTTCGACATCACCATCATCTCATGATAGTCATCAGCATCCACATCATTCTACTTGTTGTCTTCCTCGCTACGTAGTTTTGGGCGCCGGTGTTTCTGTCTCGCTGTCACTGCCAATATCATCCTCATTGGAATCAACGCCAAAATAATCTGTTTCAGTGGAACGAGTGTCATGTCTTTCGTGAAGCAAAGAAGAAAAGAAGAAATGCATCACAATTGGCTCCTTCCAGCGTAAAACTAAACATTTTCGTCTCGGAAAGGCGATAAGGAAAATGAAAGCTACAGATACAGATGCTTGACCCTGACAGCTTATTCATTTACGAGTAGCGTAAATCCCGATAAAAGAAGACAGGAAGAGCGGCTATAGGCAACTTTTTACGACAGAAATTGTTTTGTATTATGTGCAGCGAGTCATAACGAGGCCAGGAAGCGAATAAGGTAAAGAAGTCAACGAGTTCTGCTCTGTGCTGGTACGCAAAGGGCTCTTGAATGAAGCTTAGATTTCTGCAACAGAGGCTAACTGAAGAACGGATTAAGAAAAACCCCGTCTCAGTGATTCATTCGTTATACAAAAATGTTTCCATGAATAAGTAAAAATTAAATTTTTTTTCATTTTAATTGTTTTGAATTAAAACCCCTCTCATTCTGTGGAATGTTTTAATAACTAAGGCAGTGGAATCTGCTGTGTCGCGACAAAGTATAGTTTTTTGTCGGTCATTTTTTATTCTTCATTTGGGTCTTTTGCCTGGTTTGATATTCTAGCTAACTCCGGTTCCAGGTAGAAAAACTTTAGTGAAAATACTATTACCCAAGCAGAATTTCCATTGAAGAAAGATGACGCCCACTCTAATCTTTTTATTTAAAACCCAAACGAAGTAATGTCTCGAAAAAAATTCAAATTTTCTGTAGAGTTTGGAAAGTTTGTTAGGACAACAGTCTTCGATTGGATAAAAGACGATCGAAGACTTTTGTCCTAAGGAACTATTGCTACCGCTTGTGAGAAGCTCTGGGGAGTAGGAATAGCTGTCACTACCGTTGCTATCCCAACCCATTCTCCTTATCTCTGGGATCTTGACTCTCTCTCCCACTTATTCTGCTTCAGTGACGATGATTTCGAGACTAAGTATGAGAATAAAATGACTCCCAAGTCTGAAAAGAGAGCGTTCACACATTCTTATACTCTTACTCATAAAGATTGCTCATAACACAAACAGAGAAAATTGTACTACAGAGCTTTATAGAAATGTTTCACATAAATATATTTTACAGTGATTTATGCTAGTGCTGTTGATGTTACCCCCAGCTGGAAATTATTCCATGATGAAATAAAATTTCTTGAAGGATTTTTTAATACCAACTGTTATCCATAGGACCTATTTTTTTTTAAATGTCAAGAAAACTATCAATCACTTTTTCATCCACCTGGTGTGGGTGCATTTAGCGCAGAAACTAAGATATTACGTCAAATCGCCTTACATAAATGATACGAAGTTTTTACACTCTCTTAAGAAAATTTTAAATCACCACTTTCCAGCAGTTGTTGCCAGGTTCAGTTGTTTGACTCCTAGAACTATTGGTGGCTTTCTAAAACACAAAGTGAAGTTGCCATCCTTGATGCAATTTGGTGTAGTATATTTATTTAATTGCTGCCGATGTAATCAGCAGACCTACACAGGTGAAATACGATGCTCATAAAGGTGTAAGTACCGAACGGGCAGCAAATTAACCAGCTCAGAACAGTCAAGTATCAGGAATCACACCGGAATCTGTAAGACAGACATAAATTATAATAACTTAAAGGTCATTAGGACATCGCCATATGAACACCAACTCCGCGTTCTTGAGAGTTTGGCAATTAAGAAACTGAAACCTTCACTAAACAACCATACCACCTCAGTACCTTTGTGTATGGCATAAAGCCACCTCACTATGTTCTTTGCCTCTTCTTGTCTTTTCCACCATCCTTCGGCGTCGGTGACCCTGGTAGTTGTAACGCCAGATAACCCACAATTAACTAACTAACTAACTTCCACCATCCTGACACGGACCGGCGGCACTCCGCTTGAGCAAGGTGTTTTCCTCACCTCAGATTTTTAATTTCTAAGCTTACTTAGAAAAGTTTTAATTGTTTATAATTTTACTCTTACGTCTTACGCTTTCTAAAAAGAAAGGAGTTTTGGATTAATGTTAAATTTATTTTCTGCTTTTAGCCTGAAGTTGGGACTTTAGTCTCGAAACGTCGCCAGTGAATAATTATGAAACCATATAATGTGCCATGTCCTTTCATATCCCCGTGTCTATATATATATATATATATATATATATATATATATATATATATATATATATATATATATATATATATATATATATATATATATATATATGTATATGTATATGTATACATATATGTATATATATATATATATATATATATATATATATATATATATATATATATATATATATATATATATATACACACACATACATATATATATATATATATATATATATATATATATATATATATATATATATATATATATATATATATATATATATATATATATATATATATATATATATATATATATATATATATATATATATATATATATATATATATATATATATATATATATATATATATGTGTGTGTGTGTGTGTGTGTGTGTGTGTGTGTGTGTATAATCATAATTTATTTAATTATTTCATTGATTTTAACGTAAATTTTCACTTTCTTTAAAAGTCCCGTGTAGCTTATGTTGGGTAATTTTTGGCTTCCCCTCATAAGGTTAAGTTACCATATTTAGTATAGTAGTATTTCACCCTTTTATTTTTTCCTTTCATATTCAACAAGCGGAGTGTTGTTCTGCAGTCTATTGCTGGTTCGCTAGTTTCCCCTATTGTTCTCCCGTCTTTCCGATCTGACGTGGGAGCTATACTCGTTATGCATTATCAAGTACCACACCTAACACTGAAAACCTTGTCAGTGACAAGAGAACCCAGAAGTCTGGTTGCAAAGACAAATGAGGTGGAAATGGGAGCTGCCTAACTCAACAATTTTATATAATTTTCTCTAAATTCTGTTTGCAATTATTGTGTATACTATATATTTCAAACCAAAATCTTCATTGTCTGTGCTGTATTTAACATTACTCAAAATGAAACGGTTCGTGATATTTATTTTTATTGGGCTGGTGGTCCAGGACCTGAAGCGAGTTGAGAACTACCGCATTATAGCCACTCTTTCGAATTTCCTACCGGAATAGCTTCTCAAATAGCAAGTAAAAAAAAAAAAAAAAAAAAAAACTGGAGGATTATTATCTTTTGATAATAGAAACTGACTTTTGATGTATCTGAAAATAAACATGATAAAGTGAACAGAATTCCAACGAAGTTGAAGCATTGCATCGGACTGAACGATAGAACGACCGACTGCATAAGCAGATTCCATGAATTCAGGAGAAATTGATTCAATGTCTCACGAGAAAAACAAAGCGTTGCAAATGCGATTACGTTGTGAGAGTATCGAAAGCGCTTCGAGTGAAAAGGCGGAAGAAGTGAAAATGATTTTTAAACTCTTCTCGATGGAACAGAAAATCTGTCCAAACACAAACCTGTGCCGTTTGATCAAGTTATGAATAATGGCTAAAGAGGAAGATAGTCTATGATGGAGTGAAATCCTTTGAAGCTTTAGTTTACATAATTGTTTTATATATAGGTCTAAGTGATATATGTATTCAGAGCACCTTTTACCGTGAATACATCGAGGAGTGTCTTTGAATATTATACGTTTGGAATGTAAAACTAAACTGGAATGATTAAGCATCAGACAGACAGTAATCTCTCACTATATCTAAAGATTAGAAATCTCTCTCTCTCTCTCTCTCTCTCTCTCTCTCTCTCTCTCTCTCTCTCTCTCTCTCTCTCTCTCTCTCTCCATTTGGGAAGCTTTTCTATATTGTATATTATAGATATAACTGTATTCGATTAATCTGATACACTTACATGAGTATAAAAAAGCGCACA